>NW_008751839.1:600596-608277 GCF_000715545.1 Opisthorchis viverrini
ACTCCTCCACTTACATAACGGCTTTCTGTCACCTGCAGATTTTGCTTGTTGGTCTGTTCGCCGAGCCTGGCAGTTGGATTGCAAACGTTTCATCATCAATCCAGGTGACATCGTCAGTGCAGGGCTAAGTGGGTGAATTCCTCCTTTTCTAATTTAGCACCTAAACAGTATCTGGTAGTTCTGCTTAGATGCTAAATGCCCACAGGCAGAAGAGGCACTGACGATGTCACCTGGATTGGTGATGAAACGTAGGCAATCCAACTGCCAAGCTCGGCGAATAGACCATCAACCAAGCAGCGCACCCAAGCTACCTACATTCCACAAACTTACCTGTAGATTTTTGCAGGTTTTCTGCTGTTTTAAGCTTTACGACCCCACGCCTAGATATTTTTCTTCTCTGCTCTTCTTTCACCTTGATCGAATAGTTTAGTGTAAACCATCATGTCTGCGGTTTTATCATGGCAACAACAACCTTGAATTTCGTTTACTCTGGGATGCAACCTCCGTTGTGACTTTGTACCTTGATGTTTATTCCTATGAGATGAAGTACGTCAATCAATCGGTTTCCTTAAGGATACGTAGGGGTGACAGAGGAACCCATTTTCAATTTGCCTTACCCTAACCGCTTATTTGTGCAAGTTTCCTCATGTTGAATTCCACCACGCTCATACTGTAATGGTTAAACTGGTTAACACTACTCTTACATTCGGATCGGTGAATGATCGATCGTCTTCAACGCATTATTGATTATGTTCGATCAATTGCTTCATTTGGCTCTCCGCTGATTGGTTTTCATAATTAGTTCCATTTTCGATCGGGTGGCCACTGCCTTGTCCGCCGAGCTCAGCAATTAGCTTTCTAGTGTCTCGTTCACAATAGAAGACAACACCAGAGTGTGTTCGACGAACACTAAAAATGCGAACTGACGATGTCTTTTTGACTAGGGATGAAACGTTAGCAAACTAATTCCCAAGCTGGGCGAACAGACCAACCGCCAGCCGATCAGCTACCAACAAAGCCCTCGAGCTACAAATATTTGAACACATCGACAGTAAGTGGTTTTGCTAGTCCCTCTCACAAACGTTGTGTATCATGGTTATCTTCGTCTCTCATTCGCATAAACTGTTTCTCTACCGTTTTCATTACGGTGCCTCGATAAATATCACTTCAAACCTCATAGTATCCAATGAAAGTGTGGAATTTTCGAAACACTGGTCCGGTAGTCTATTTTTCGAGGAAACGAAAGATATATATCACCGTCTGTTAACAGTTCTCTTCCAATGTTCAGTCGTGGACGTGAGACGCGCAAACTTTTATAGCAAGACGAAAAACAACAGTTGCTAAACGGATACTGTACAGCCGGTCACGTGATCACTGTCATGGTAACCATAAGGTATAGATCAAAGTCTTTTGCGAACCTATGGTGTCAGTCGGCAAGTCTTTTAAATCAATTTATTTTAGAAAGGCACAAAGCAATCAGGAGACAAATACTACTAACGAAAAATATGAATAATGTGAGAACTGTCAGCTTGTATGGATGGGCTTGTCGAGAAAAATCCATGCAGTTTCACGAAACTGAACTTCACTTTACCAGAATCAGCGGAAAATATGTATTTTATTGGTAATGTGTTGGAATACTGGTAGCTCGGGTGCATATGTCGGTAATTGATCAGGGTGTTGTTGATCAGTTCGCCGAGCTTAGAAATGGATCTGTCCAAACCAACAGCGCACTGAAGATGTCTCCTCGAAGGTTGACGAAACGTTTGCAGATCAATTGCCAAGCTCGACGAACAGATCAACAGCCACCTGATCAATAACCAATGTATTTTATCCCTCACGGGTTCAAGGGTGAAACTGAATGTTATTCACCTAAAGGTAATACACTACTCATGAGGTTACTGAAAACTCCTCGACAGCGCGCGACCGGTTTCGCCCTCTTTAGGGCGCACTAGGTGGATGCGAACTCATGTTTTCTCTGGACCCAAATTAGACAGACTTCAAAAAATACTGTCATCTGCACACGAACTTGGTTTTAACAGGAAACTATACGGTTCTCTACCGTGTATATTAATGCATGCTCGGTGAATCCATAGGGCATTAGGCCGAGTTATTCAGGCAACCGGTGGCCTTCAAACCCTGACCCTTTTGGACAACGGATGCCACACTATCTGGCTGGTTTTTACATTGAACGGTATGGTTATCCACCGGCCTTCTACACGGGCTACGTCGGAGTTCCTTATAATGGATATCGGTTACGTACACTCTGTTAGCAGACAACCTGGGTCCCCTGGTGAATGGTTTTATGCCAAGGGTGATCGACCGCGACGGCCTCATCCGTATCCAAATCCGTACTATCAACCCGATAATCACTAGCTCCTGGATCCCGGAGCGAGCTTTCGAACGGGACGAGTTCATCATCCGTCGGAATCTCAACGTGGCTCCACTTCGAGAAGGGCAAACGACCAAACATATGAATCGAAACCGTAACTACCGGCTCGCCCAAGCGGGTAGCGAATGTGCAGGGACCGTTGGGCTCATCGGAGACTCGACAGAATATCCCGTATATGATGAATGGGATTCGGTCTTCATACTACACCATCGCATTACCCATTCATGGCACAAAAACATACATGGTGTAATAACAGCGCGATTTACTCGTCTACTATAAGATGTCCAGAAGGCAGCCAGGTTGATTTTGAGTCACAGTCGGATAATGATGCGGGGTAGTTCCGGTCTAAGCTGGTTTCTAACTCACATCGGAAGATATTAACACCACCTTAAAAACAATGCTACCTGGGAGCTGAACACTGACAAACCTATGGTGACCCAAGAGAAATTAGCCTGACACTCAGTTGCTTAGGAACATCATAAATGAGAGATATAGCTGGGTTCCAAGTGAGACACCGTCAGAACCGCATTAGTATGCAAATGAGTGTAGTTCTCTCATTTCGTGTAATTCGTTCGACGGAAACTCGGAGATTCCGCCAGCCTAATGGGCTCCAACAAGGGTGAAACAGGTCGTGGCTTCCGAAGAGTGTTTATGAACCTTTTGAGTAGTGTATTGCGTCTACGAAGTGAATTTCCTTGATTGAACGGAAGCTCGAGACCAAAAATCCACCAGGTAGAAAAGTCGTTGGATCGATATATTTCTGATACCTAATGCCGATAGATGAGACTAAGAACAAGTGCTGTGCTTCGAAAATACGACAGTTTGCTTGTTCTTGTCTCTGTTGCTGTAACTCAACTCACCTGGTGGACTGATTTGGAAGCGTTTCGGTGATGAGCTCTTAAGGATGACATTTCAGTGAGATGGACTGCCATTTTTAACAATCAGAGACTTTACGGGACATTCAATTTTTTGGCATTATTATATCGAAATAAAACATGATATCCAAGAGGACTAGTTTTGTTCTTCACTGAAAACGTGAGAGCTGAGTCTCGAAGGTAAGCTTATAAACCGATTGGTAGTGTTACTGTGAGCAACCCCCTAGGTCTGACAAACGTTATTCTGGCAATATTTACGGTGACAAGTAACAATAAGAGGAATAATGCTTTCTTGTTCAACTGGTGAGTTGACGGTAGTGATTTTATTGATTTTAAGTCATTCGAACGTTCGCCTTGTGAAGTATGCTTGAACAAACGCGCGTGAACGGAAAGGCAAAGCGATTAGTTTACTAAAAAATGATCTGGAATGGTTATCAGGGAGATTTCCCCAGCCACGCACCGCTTGTGCATGAATAAGTCCCAATAAGAATCCGATATTTCAGAGTTTATGGATTAGACGGAACAGAGTCTTAGAGGAAGGTCTTATCAGCAAAGTGCACATCAACCACTTTATTGTCATCCAAAACAAGTCTATCCCGAGGTTCGAAATGCGGGTTTGAGAAGAGCACATCCCATTGAAAATAATTTACTTTGCCCTTAGGGGCACAACTCTGATTGGGCGAAATTGGTGTTTGGGTTGACAGTAAACGTGATAGAATCTCGGGAACTGATGAGGTTCAAGAAAAACGATATCAGATTTTGACCATCGAAGACGTTTTAGCTAGTTTATAGGTAAAGCGGGGTCAAGGTTGGCGAATTACTGATTGTTTCAATCGGCAACAAAAGTGAAATGCAATTTAGTAAACTCAAGTGAGGTCAGTCACCGACGAGGGCCCATTATTGACGATGTTTCCGTATGCAGAAGCGATCTCGAGCCTAAATCGTGTTTATCCCACTGTATAGTTGGGCGCCACTTTTACTCCGCATAGGAACAAAGGATTTGTCTTCTCTTTTTATCTATTAAACCTATACATTAGGCAAACTGATCAAGATATCTCATTCCAGATGTCTGGACATGCACAAAAATGGCCGCTTCGCTTAAGGTCACTACCAAACCTCATGGACCAGTGGTCAAACCGAACCTCATAGGCACCGATCTCAGGGGATTTTCCTGAAATCAGCTACGTCGTACGTGTTGCATGCTGCTTTTCAGTTCTTCTTCCTAAAACACACTAACCTATCAACCACGCTACGTGCGCGATCAATTTTGACCTGCTACTTTTTGTTTGCAATGAAATGAGAATGCTGCTAACCGTTTTTCGTTTGTATTCATCGTGATTCTGTGTATTCCTGCGTGAAGACGTGTTGACATATTACGCCATATGCCATCTCTCTGTTTTGACCAAATACGGTATTGTTGAGCCACCACTGTACGTCACAAAAAGTCTGACAAAAAATCGACTTGAGGAATTGGTGCACACGCGGCATCTCTACTTATCCAGGCATCACCTTCATGGCCGAATTCAAAGTACCGGAAGGGCCACGTATGTTAAAACTAATGAATTTAGTTCGTGTTTCACAACAAAACGTTGTCTGAATGAGGCAGCCCAAGAATTCAATTGTCAGCTTGAGTTTACTACCAGCGAGAGCTGAGTTTGTATCTCGTTGCGCGGCGGAACCACACGTTGAGTTGTATTCGCCATTCCGATCAATCAACAGATAACGAAGAAGCTAACTTCAGACCTCGGATCTGATGAACCTGCTAAGGACATCCAATAATGCACCCCTGCCGATTAAAAAATCTAACTGAACGAGTTGAAATCACAGAATCTTTCATTTTGAGTGTTAAGACGTTCCAAAGTTTGATGATAAACAAACGAAAATGGCCAAAATAATCCGGAATTTACTCCTAGTGGAACCGAGCTTGAAGAGTTGCTGAACAGTCTCAATGAGGGCTTACATAGAAGACCCTACACCCTTCGTCCTTACAAATCTCATCAGTGAACTAAAGAATGCAATCGTAGATGAATAAGTAACACTACATTTTCTTCTGGAATAATCTGGCTTCAAAGGGCGTTTTTGACGTTAGAAAAACTGAATAAATCTCAGCGGATCTGCCTCGCGAAAGGATGAATTTAGTTGATCCCACAAGAACTTTTTTGATGGAAAACCGCCGTAACTTATTACTTGATGCATTGTTGAACTGACTAGTTTTCTGTTTGTATATATACCAGATTAAAATTTATCGCAACACAGTCGGTTTACTATCTCACGATGCTCTGTACAACGACGCCTACGGTCATTATGGATGTGACGGTAGCACTCGGACATGATAACTCCCCTATTACGACCAAACCCTCTGGTATTTTGAAGCCATTTCCATATGAAACGAGCGTGAGGTATCATAAAAAATGTTCTTTCTCACCGCATGGTCCAAAAATTAGGAACATTAGTGTCGCACTAGGGTGTGTTTTACATACACTTTAGACCACAGGCATTAAGTATAACCATGGAGGGCAAAAGCGAGTTTCTCCATTTTTACTTCCTGAGGTCAAAGACATAAGGGAGTGAAATGGGTAATCCTAGTACACATACAGGTTTTTCCTATTGTTACATGCTTACTTAAGAAGGGAAACCTGCATGATATATGTAGAATAGGTGTACTGTAAAACGAAAACCACGTTTTCAAATACACCTGTTAGAAGAATAGAAGAGAATGGGTGTTATTCTCCTGCAGTTCCATTTATAGATTCCTATAAATTATCTACTGTTTTGTGGCAAATATTGGACTTTCGATAGCCTTGTTAGAACCCTGAATCGGTTCATCTTGCACAGATGAAAGCTATTTTGTGTCACTCATCTCCAATAGTACCCGTCTGATCTACCTTCTCAAAGGATATGATGCTTCAAATGTCATGAATGTTGTAGGACAACTTTATATTCTCTTATGGACTAACCACATCACAAATTGTAACATGACAAATGTGGCTGGTATTAGTTAACAGGACGTAAACTGAGTGATCACATCACCGTGTTTTGACATATAGGAATCCGGCACAACGTGTTACTTCAAGATAGCTACCACACCGCACAGATAACACAAGGGTAAACGTTGCGTAAAAATACTTGGCATCTGATACGATTTGTTATTTGTCCACTTTGTGTTATATCTGCTGATTCGTCAATCTGTGGTATCTGCTGCTGACCCGCTCCAGTGCCTAAGCCGGAGAAAAAAGACTCACAGAAGGGAACACAACCGCTAAATTCCGAACAAACAAGTGCGAGAGCGTGAGTGCGTGCGAGTGCGAGAGCAAAAGACACAATGGTCCCATGCTATTCAAAGGGGACTTTATGATGTTGATTCAGGTTGTCTGATAGGCGTTAATGAAACACCCATCAACAGTGATCGTGCCTTTATGAAATGCCTGAACGCAGCTCACATTCGCTCATGCTTCTGTGGCGTGCATGGACACTCATCAGCTTTTGCTGAATTGATTGAATGATTGACTGGCCTAGATGCATGTCGACTTTCCTGTTGCGGTTTTGGTGGAGCAATAGGTTTCGGGCGTTCTGAGGTTGCTTTCAGGAATCTGACCTTCCTGATACGCTGCTTGAGGATGCTCTAGAGGCGGTTAAATTGTATACCTTTGCCCGTGAAATTCAGGTTCCGAAACCCCGACTTGAATGACTCAGGCTGGTACTTTCAACCGTTTACCGAGTCTTTCGGAGTTACGCTTACCAACCGAGTAAATCGGACTGAATGTGTTCAAGTAACTGACGTGGTGGGTACTTCGAACCGGATACTCCACAAATGAACTGTTAATGACTTGAACAGTACCATGACTGCCAAGCGAATTCCTTGGACTGCGAACTAAATCAGACAAGTATTATCCCCAAAGAAAATGGCTGGCTACAGTTACAAACTAACTTTGTTTCTTCATGGAAGCCACCCTATCTTACAATATTACCCAAACAAAGATGTATTGCTATCTGTATCGCTTTTCCATTCACCGCCATAAACACGAGGTTTCTGGCCGCTAAACCGGATTGGCCAGAAACCGACCAATCATCGTTCCATGCTCAAAAGCTGGATCCCAATTTCAAGCCATTTCTTTCGTTCCGTATGTGTTCGTCTGCACATTTGTTGGGCGGTATTTACGGTAGATAGCTAGAGGTTTCTTCAAGCAGCCGTGAGCACTGAGGTTCAGTCCTGCGGCGCATGGTCTGGAAAAGTCATCTAGTGGATTGGTTGAACCGATTTAGTCTATATTTCTCGGTTAGTCTAAACCACGCCGCAAACCACGCTTGTCAATATTCGAAGCCATTTCAGTCGGAGTTTGAAAAACTGAGCCGTGCATGTGAATTCCACACGGATCCCGCTTTACCGCTCGCACTCAGGTGCTGCTACGACCGAGAA
>NW_008751839.1:608326-621989 GCF_000715545.1 Opisthorchis viverrini
TCTGATTGGTCGAAAGTCTGAACCCAACAGCCAATCATGACCCAGTATTGGTCGAATACCAGTTGCCAATGTTGTATCCAGAACGCGTCAGAATTTCCAGGAAGTTATCGCCACCTACGCTATATATATGAAGCGCTGTACAACTGTTCCTGACTTCGTTTTGGGCGTTAATACACCCTGCGCATCTCTGGTGGTTGTTTTGACGTGAACGCTAGCTTGGGAGGCTCAGACCGATGTTCCAGATGAGCGTTATTGAGTGAATCTAAACTACACTTATGAGTGGACATAATCTTTGTTGTTACACAGAATTTATTTTTGGCCAGATTCGGTAGACTGTTCGACCAGGAAAAGCATTGGTCCATTCTAGGTGAGGTGATCTGGTCCGATGCAGACAAGGGGCTTGAACAGCCATCTAGATTAGCGCACACAGGGTCATACTGTGTACGCGTCTTTAGACAACTGTGTCACCCAGATGCACATCGACAGGCAGGAAAGGCGCAACGCACAATTCGACGGCCACCTTAGTCGAATAACCGTCAATCAAATCAGGTGGGCGAATTAAATTCCTCTTTTCTTCGGTGATATATTTTCACCGGAATTTCGTTCTTCTCAAATTTTTGATGAAATGACTTAGACTGTTTAAACAAAACTCTTTTGAGATGCTGGACTACGGAAAAGCCCGTATTCAGGCTGTACAATGTACGTGCCGTCGTCTGAGCACGTGCTTACTCGTTTTCATCTGCCTAGTAGGAAATCGTTATTGATGACAGACCTTGAGCGATATTCAGCTGCACTGAGCAAATGTGGTTCAACCAGTGACTGCCATGATTTGGTTTCCGTGACCTCGTGCGAGTATTCTGTGTGTGTGTGTGTAAGGGGCCCAAAAATGAAACGACTCATCCCGGTGGTTGGTTTCCCTTTGATTAAAGCCCATTGGTGGACCGGGCATAATAGCAGCTTTTCTAGCCTTCCTGCCGCTGAAGTTATAATTGCGCTCCTTGAAATGACTTTTGCTGCTCTCGAGCTTACGATTCATGTGACTGAATCTGACGTCGAACTGGAGCATAGAACTGGAGGCGCGTGTCTTTGAGTGAATTTTAGCGTCCGTCCTCAAATAGACCATTCGAGAGAGAGGGCGATTCTCATGTGGAGCCCAGTTTCGATGACCTTCCTGAATGAGTGATTGTCATGCTGAATAAGCTAATCTACGCTCGTCTGAGTGATTCATACTCATGTAAAATAACTGGTCAGAATGGTCACATGATACATACCAGCTGAGGCAACTACTTCAGCAATTAAAATAATCGATAATCGCTCAGCTGTAACACCCTTTCGGTGCCTAAATGCCATGCCACCCGGAGGAAGCACGAGGGCTGGGATACCACCAGGTTGCTCAAGCCTGTATAGGGGAAGTCGAGAGGCAGATGTCCGCTTCGAACCACGAACCTTCCAGTCAGTAAATTCGCGCTCTAACCTCTGAGCCATCCAGCCCCCACTTCAGCAATTAGTCAGCCGTCCTTGTCAGGAAAGTTGTGACAAAATGCCCTTCCACATCGTGTATGTTTTAAAAACAAAGTTTGTATTTCTGAAAAATGCAGAATGTTTTTTCTCTCCATATACCTACAAAAAACATCAGCAAGCAAACAGACAACACGAATTCCGATCCGATGGTCAGAAACAAGCACGAAATTTTGCTCTGTTTTTGTCGAGGTGGGAACTGTGAAAGCAGCATGTCACCGAACTTGCTGACACTGACGTTTTAGCCGTGCCGCAACATTTTAGCCAGGCAACTGTCAGTGTGACAAGAAATGCATCATCATACAGCGACAGAAGCAGAAGTTTAGGGTGGAGGTAGCTGTACAACCACGGGATTTCTGTTCTGGTTCGAGACAAACCGAAACACGGGAACAGAGCTAAGTAACTTGGACAGCAAAACCGCAGCAGCAGGAAACGCAAGTCGGGTTTGATTGTATTGTTGTGTTGACTTACGTGTTCGTGTGCCACACTTCATCGGCGACACAAAGAAGTTTAACACATTAAACAAGGAGAGATGACCAGTTCCTCCTCTTTTTCCTCTCGAACGAAAGTAACATTCCATCACCCTCAGTTGTGCATGTGACAACGCCTACAAAAATGGCATAACTTGACTACAATTCTACTCGTAGAATCTGTCACTCATGTTTGTCCTGAATTTTTTGACGGTAACTACTTTTGTTGCATTTGCCAAACAACTTTGCACAAAAATAGCGAAGGACGAGAGATTCAGGGAATTTCAGCCTTAAAAGACACGGCTACTACTACCGTGTACTGTTGTTATCCAATGATGAAGTTCTTGTTTCAGTCATTTTCAACTTGTATTTTCCAGCTTCCCCTCACTTTTAAGTTCTTTGACGAAAGAAAAAATCAATAACAGGCTTTCGTGCGACCAGGTAAAATATCTCTAGGTGTTTGGTCTAATGGATGGCTCTGGTTGCGTGCACGGTTCGCTGTCGACCCAGAAGTTCTATATCATCATATGTTGGGTGTACTGGCGCCACCTATCTGGTTTTCCTGTAAATTTATGGGGAACAGCGCTGGAATCCATTTTTGTTTCTGACACCATCTACTTTTGGTGCGAAATTCTCAAAAGTTTCACGGGGTGTTTCCCAACGCAAACGAAGTTCAGGGACATCATCATAGGTGATTTTTTTAAGGTTTCACGATGAAAATTACGCAGTTGTTCCAAACATAACAGACGGTCAAACTTGAACCGGTCAACTTTGTGACCCATGGCTAAGTTCGAACCCGAAGGATGTTGAGCCTAGAGATTTAGAAATTCCGTTAGTTTTGCTAACATATTTTCTAATTTCTATGCGATTGTTCCCAAGATAACATGTCCGGCAATCACGGCATTTGTCAGCTTGACCGAGATGTTTCACTGACGTAGCCGTTCGAACAATACGCCTACCTGATGAGAACCCAAGTGGGGCAAAACCGCTGGTGGACTGTCGAAGAATTTACAGCAACCTTATGAGTAGTATATAGCGTCTATGCGTGTATCGGTATATCTCAAATACCGTACCAACTGAAACATGAAGGGGGACTAATGCGGTACACTTAGTTGTTTGAAAAAATCACAAACGAGGGATTCAGCCGGGTTCCCAGTGAGTCTCTCACGAAACCGAGTTTGTTTGCAAATGAGTGTATTTTGCTGATTTCGCGCAATTTGGTTTCAAGTAGAACGGAAACTCGGGGACTGCGTCCATCTGAGGAGCCCCAAGAAGGGCGAAACTGGTTGCGGGCTGTCGAAGAATTTTCAGCAACCTTATGAGTAGTGCATTAGGCTAAAATCCTCCTTCTTATCGACACAGTTTAAAATCACGCAAGCCTAAAATCGGTGCTACCAACATCCTCTATTTTTTTATAGTTTTGTGGATTATTCGGGACCAGTTTCCCACTGATACTCACTGATTTACTCTAACGACCTAGAGTGTCGTTTGGTTCACTTGAATGATGGTTTATCTTGAACAATAACTGATCAAAGTCCGTTAGTCCGAACACAACCTCGAGGTAGCATGGCGGTTAAGTCACGAAGGTCCGTGGTTCGAATCAAACCTCGGCATCTCGACTGTTTCACTGAGCAGCCTGGTAGTATCTGAGCCCTCGCGGTGCCTTCGGACTGCATGGTAGTTATGCAGCAAAAGGGTTTCACAAATGAATGACCAGTATTTATTACTTTGTGAGTCAGGATGTACGTTGGTCCAACCTTTTACGGTCTGTATGATCATCAAGTTTCTAAATTTACGGCGGAGCACGGCGATTTTATGGAAGTTTCATCCCTACCATAATAAAACTTGAAAGTGTGGATCATGGCAACTGATTTCATAAACTATAGAGTTGCCTCCTCTTCGAGAAGATGTTACCTCCAAAAGTGCTTTGGCTCGCCTGCCATATGGGAGCCCACCTTTGTGAGGAGTGATATGGTTGATGAAAGTGTTTCTTCTCTGAAAAAAAACCTTGACCTTTGGGGATTATTGAACCTCGTGTAAAGTGAAAGAGCTTTGTGCTCTTAAAACCCACCCTTTGACTATTTCGGCTCTTAGTAGATCACCCACTTGGCTGCTTGGAGCAGCTACGTCCCAGATGAAGTTGTGATTTGATGAGTTGAATGGACCAGAGTGATCAAACAGCACCTGTCATCTAACTTACGTGAAAAATGATGGGACCTTTGTTATAATGTAGGACGCAACTAGATGATCAGTTGAATAAACCCACTGCTGAAGTTTTAAGTATGGGGACTTCGTCAGTTGAGTTCAGTTGACATGTATACCAACCAAAATTAAAGTGCAAACATGAATTTATCCCTTATTTTCACAGCTACGGGTGTGCAATCCAAATGCAGACAGCTCAGTAGCTGAGGCACGAGCTTACTGACTGAAAGGTCCGTGGTTCGAACCGGACCTCTGCACCACAATGGTTCCCATCTAGGCTCGGGCAACCTGATAATACCTCAGCCTCTGTGCTTCCTTCGGGTGACATTGCAGTTAGGCGTGGAAGGGACGTTACAACTGGACAATTCATTCATTCATTCAGACCATCACCATGGGATGCACAAACATCTTTCTCAGGTGAAAAACTTATTCTCCATGCTGGTTTACAAATACTCATGGGAAGAGTTGTTCACTCAAGCCCAACATCATCTCTTTTGTCGCGTCCGTTACGTGATTCGCGGACAAAAACCGTTATCTTTGTCTTTGATTTGGAACACCAGTGGCAATTTGAAAAGATATCGGTGATGATATGATACTTTTGGCAATAGATGTAGATCACTATCATGCTACTAATGGGAACTATGAGTAGTAGAACTCACCTACACTTCAAAACAGGAAGTTCGCAGTTTGTCTCGCTGTGTTTAAGATTGTTGATTCATGTGAACGTATCCCCACTATCTACCCGCGTCTTGGAGTCATATAGCTATGGTGAATTTGCCCCTTGTACACTTAACAACCCAGCCGTAGCTGCAACACGGTCATCTTTTAATTGTGCTCTCTATCAAGAAAACCAGCTCCGACCGTAATGGGACTACATAATAGTAATCGTTTTTCGTTGAGGCAGATTTCATTGGTTGTTCTTCACTCGCCCTTGACAGAGGAGCTGTATTCTTAGCATCACTTGTTTGACCCGCTTGTACGTGGTAGTGATCAAAAGAGCAGCTGACTTGGACGTTCGTTGATTTTTCTGGTTTGGCCAAGCGCACCGGGCTATCGGTCGGCTATCCGGACCAGGGTTCACCGTAATAAGAAGGCGTTAAGGAACTGTGGTCTACAACACTCATACAGTTTAGAAGCTGAATCGAAATTCTTATCACGACTAAGGAGGACTACGTTAGCGTTTCTCTTAGGAAGTGGCCTTTGTTCCGTAGCGTCCTACTTGTACAGATATTAGTGTATACTTCAGAGATATAGGCAACTCGCCTTGTGCATAGTTTACGCTGAGCATTATCTAGGGGAGTGGTTACTTTTAGCTATCTTCCCATTAGATGTCACACATTCTACCCTACATCAGTATGTGCTCACTGTTTCTTTCTGAAAAAGTCCAATTTCCAAAGGACAATATCTCTTTTGTAATCTGGGCGTTTCATGTGTGCGATTAGGGTCACATGGGACGGTCTACGTGAACTTGATTGAAAAGTACAGATCACTGGGAGCGATATATGGTTATCTGGCACCTGAAGCGGTTCTGCCGGTCAACAGTGGTCAGTGATCAGCCAGAAGCCTTAGCATCGTAGGTAAACCAGAAGTGGATTCTGTGGAGAATAAACACCTGCTTCAGGTGTCAGTTTGAGGAAATCACTTCGACAAACAGTCACTGAGAAGCCGGTTGAAAGCCATCAACCATCATCATAGCATACCTGCGAGAATCAGCTGCAGGTCTTTTGCACCAGGACCCCAAACTCATTCGTCAATTTCTCCAAGAACTCGCTGTTCTCTCGTGCACACTAACATGTCACTGGTCTCTGGATGATGCCGAATACGCTATCACATAACTACATAAAAATATACGGTTTATTCTCGAACAATATGCTGAAATGGAGCAGTTTCACGTATTAGAATATAGTGAACCTCTCCGTCCTACAAAGTTGAATACTTTTGGAATACATTAGTGCAAAAATAATCGAATAACTGCGCGTTATTTTCTTAGAGATGATCCACAGGACAGGTGCTGGGAATACCCAGACTGTGAGGACCTCTGTGATTTATATTAGTGGCTAACTCCAGAGTTCCCCATAAGTGATACGCACGGGTACATCTTGTCACAGAGGAAATTGTTAGTCAACTACAGCTTTTTACGCGGATAGGAATTGGTTCATTGCAGCACAGCGAATTTAGGCTTTCTAACGGTGCTCGGTTCTGTTCTGGCCCAGTTTGTATTTGACCGGTCTTGCCGACTTACCAAGTGTCAGGCCGTTCCGCGAAGACAAACAAAGCGGCATATGATCGATCAGTTTCTAATTTAAATAGATGCATATAACAGTTATCGAATAGTAATTCTATTCTGCAAGACTGGAACTTGGTCGACAATCACCGCCTGTTCTGTAACCAGATGTAGTCATCTCCGATATCCAGGACAGCCAACGACACCTTCACCTATCCTATTTGTCAAATATTCAAGCTAATTTGCAACCTGTCGAAATTCATCATCAATGATGCACACACCCACCCACACCAGGTTGTTTCAAATGTCAGATTAGCCTGATTATTTTACAGAACAGGCAGTATGTTACATTTCGTTTGAGGAAAGCTGTTTATCATGCCCGGAATAGAAATTCTTTTCTGGATGCATCTGGACGATGCAACATGCTGGTATTTTTTTTTTAAATTTATGGCCACCGGGTAGTGAAATTGAAGCACGCCTAATTGCAGTGCGACAAATGCACCTCTAACTGACTTTGTTTGTACAGCTCTACAAAAATGCATAGCAAGGTCTGTTTTTCTCTAATTTCTCATATTTCTCCTGAACTATACTGAGAAAAAATAGCTGCTAGAATAAAGATGTTTCCAGCTGTATTCCAGTTTTTTTCGTGACTGAGCTTTATGGTGGTCGGTTGAACCGGTCTCACTTTGATTAGAGCTAAACACAAACAGTAAGTCAAGTGATGAGTCATGGAAAAAAAACTCAAATCTTGCTAAGTGCGTTTAGTGTGCGGCAGAGGGAATAAATAATAATCAATGTGAATGACGCATGCATTACAATGGTCAGAATATTCGGTACGCACCCACACAACTGTTGCAGGGTGGTGGAAGGAGTCACAGTCAAGTCAACCGAGATACGTAAGAACGATTGTTCACTCGATTACTGGTCGATTCATGAGCTTGTGCCATTCTAGTACTACCTTCTACCAGTGAAAGCAGGAAGGCCCTTCGCCGTGAGATTGTTTATTAGAAAACTATTGAATAGGAAAGTAGACTCTCATATACGGCCTATTTTTAAAAAGTCAACACCCTCACGCTTCTTCTTGAAATTTCTTGAATATTCATTGATTCTCTCGCAGTCTTAAGCAAACACCACAAAGCAGTTCTACAAGTTCCTTACTGAACCCCACCTTCCAATGAACGCGAGGCAAAGTTAGGGGGAAACCACATACTACTCGCACACCTTGTCAGTAGTATCCGTCGTTGCACCAGTTCTGGTAATCTTCCTAATGATACTTCGAACACTAGAACGTCACATATGGACTAATTGCTTGAGTTTAGCTTATCTGTCCTCAAAGAACATCGATACTGTCTTGCTTTCGTGATGATGTCATAGGGGCGACACGAAAGGTTCCTGTCATTTCTGAAGAAGTCCCACACATTGTTGTCCCTCAAGGCTACGTGGTTGGACACCAAGACGGAAAGGAGTAGTATTATTACATCCGAAGAACTATGTGATGGAAAAAGATTAAAAAGGTCAGAAAAATATAATCTATTGAGTTTTTTGACTTGAGTAATTATGCACATTTCCTACAAGTCTTCCACGTGCTTGACGGAATGGACGTGAAGTCTAACGAAAACAGTTGCAAAAATGGAAAGGTTGGTTTATCTACCAAGCATGCTCTGCTACACTGGAAGACCAGTACTGAATTAGTCAAGCAGCTAGCAACGAGGAGAGCCCTGGTCTTTTCTACGAACCAAACAGTATTGTAAACTTCAACAGAGTACGGTGCAGCGTGATCTGATGTATTATAGTAGACTTTAGTATAGTACGGCATAGTACAGTATGTTATAGTGTAGTACAATGCAATATAGCGTAGTGTAGTAAAGAATAAAATGAAGTTTATTATAACAGCACATCGTACGATGTTGGCTTTACCCAATCGATACCCACCGCTGCATATTTGGGAAGATGACGCTATCAGATCGATCCAAATGACCCGTGGGCGGTGTTAAAAGCTTGTTTGCTAACATTTCTGCCATTCTCATTGGGACCCGAGTGAACGCAAACTTCATCCTTGGTATCTCAAAGCGCGTCTGCGTTTACACGCGTCATAAGTGAACAGAACTAAAAGAGTTGCTTGGTTCTCATTTATCGTTTGAGTAGAACTGTTGCAAAGTAGCATATAACATACGAACAAGTGAAATCGACGGTTTAGTTGAAACATTTAAAACTAACGCTGGTCGGATGTTCAAATCATGTGTTCTGTTAATTCAGCAGAAATCAATCGGAAGGTGAGAGTGTGATCAAAAAACAACCAAATATTTTCATGAAGGGAACTACTCACAAGATTGTTGAAAACTCTTCGACAGCCCACGACCGGTTTCGCCCTTCAAGTTCAAGTAGATCATAAGGTTGACGGAAACTCGGGGGCTGCGCCTACCTGATGAGCCCCAAGAAGGACGAAACCGGATGTGGGCTGTTGAAAAGTTTTCAGCAACCTTGTGAGTAGTTTCCTTTATAAAAATTTACTGCGATATTTCGAATATCGTGCCAGCTGAAACATGAGGCTAGAATATCATAAACGAGAGATTTAGTTGAGTCTCTCGTGAAAACCAAATCGATTTGCATTTGAGTGTATTCCTCGATAACCGAATATTTATTTTCACTATTTGGAACTGAAGAATGTCAACCTACAAACTCACGCTTCATCTGTTAAGGTTAGAAGTGTGCTGTATCCTCAACGTCCTTGCAAAAAGCTGCTCACAAAAAACTCCGATATATTGGATAGATGTTCAAAAAACTATCAGGATATAGCAAGTCTGATGGATCCCTAACGGTATGTGATACGTCGACAATTGCCTTTATATTTAGATAAATAAAACAGAAATAGGAAGAGTTCATTTGCACGCGAATTTAGTTTTGGCAGGAGACTCAACTGAGTCCAACCCAGTCTTTCGTGCGCGATGGCCCACTTAAAGTGAATGTGCTGCCCTAGGCTGCCTCATAGTTAACTTGGTACGATATCCGAGCTATTGTAAAACGTTGTTGTATAGAAATAAAAAACACTACTCATATAATTGCTGAGAGCACCTTGACAGCCCGCGACCTGTTTCACCCTTCTCGGGGCTCATCGGGTGGGCACAGTCCAGTCAACCTTTCGTTCTGAGTGAGCTCAAATTGCACGAATTTCGACAACTACTCTCACTTGCACACGAATTTAGTTTCGGTTTTCGTATTCGTCGCGGAATTTTTTTTATACTGTTCGATTATAAATCTAAAAACTCAATCTTGACAACTGTTTGCTTGGTCCGTCCTTCATACAGTGGAAACAAGTGACGAAGTAGACCCTTGAAATGAAAATTGCACCAATGACCTTTCATTTGTGGCACTTTTTGGGAAGAAAAAACAGTTTTTGGGGTTGTTCAAACGAATATTTTATTCCGTTGAACTCGTCAACGGCGGCATCTGGCGAACAAACCTCTGTACAACTAACCAGGATTAATTAATACGACGAAAAAAATGACTAGTCACCATTGTCTTTTTGTGATCCATTCCAGGTGCTGCGAGTTTTGCTCGGTTGATATTAGTGTGAGTTCGTGTCATTTGGCAAACTGCAAATACAACGATTGGTCAGCCCATTTTTTATATTCGACTCTGAAGCCAAACTATCCTCAGCCTCGATTCCTGCAGTCAGGTCGTCCGGCACTTTTTGTGATGCGATGATTCTACCTAGGCCCGAAAAAACGACACCATATCCAATTTGAACTCAGAAACGGGGTCAGCTGATCGTAATGTCGATCGAAAAGTAGCTGAATTCAAAATAACCGTGAATTCATCCAGTTTTTAAAGGACATTTTGATGTGGCTCCCGCTTTCAACACTCACGGTCAGGTAAGCTGTACTGATAAAACTGGGCTAATTCAAGACAGACCTCCCATCCAAGCGCATGCAGTGATTATGCGGTCCTGATTATTGCAACATTATCAACGCTACTCTGGTACTTGGAAAGACCACCAAATCTTTATCAATATTCGAAAAAATTAAACAATGTTAATAAGGGGACTCTCTGTTCGTCTTAGAACAGTGCTGGACAAACAGGATATTTTTCTCTCGTTAAGTCAACGCCCAATTTTGTCAGTCGCCTGCACACGTATCTGGTCGAAGTCATCCCAGGCATAACTTACCAGGTTCATTTCTGTTGGGATTGATATTCCTTCATCTATCACACACGGCAAGTATAATCCTTATTTTGTTCAATCTCTGCCAAAATTGGATTCAAATCGGGAGAGCTACTCAACCGGTCGAACTCTCGTCATGCTCTCCAAGTGCGCACATTGATTTCCACGTTAGCGCTCATGCCGTTGAGGGTGGGTGTTTGAGTATCACGAGGAAATGGGACGAACTCACCCTAAGGAAGAAACAACAGGGATACGTGTGCGCACGGATAACAACCGCTGTACCACGGCAACGCGAGCCCAGCTGCACGTGACAAACGTCGGATAGGCAGACAAACAGCCACAATGCCTGAGCTGACAAATTATTCGCCAACTTGAGTGAGAGTGGGATAGACAGGTCTGAAGCGCTTCGAGTGGATACGCATGCGCACCGCACACGCACACGTTGGATCTTGGACTAGCCTGGCGGGAAGAAAAAAGATTTTTTAACAGCTGTCCCATGCCAGTTCGGTCCGACCCTTCGCTGCACCCCAGCGCGCGTTAACGACTAAATGTGTCCATTTTTGACTGAAAATACCCTAGCATTTTCACAGGTGGCCATGATACAATCGGTTCCTACTGTTTCCTACCAAAAGACCGCAGTTATTGACAGTAATTCCAAAAAGAGAATTCATCTGGACAAAAATTGGAAAATGTGCAGTTATTGTTTGGCTGGAAAACGAATTACCTATTCCATGGTACATGACAAGGCAAAACTGTTTCAAAATGTGAGGGCGTTCCCGCATGTTGGTCAGTATGAATGGCCTTGAGCATGTTGATATTAAATTTAGGCTATTTGATCAAGGGAAACGGTATGATACAGGTTTGGCCTTGGATTTCTGTCACGATCTACAAACTAGAACAGTTAGGATCCCGAGCAGTCAAATGATTTCGTTGGCACTGAAGGACTAATAATAAAATAAAACGGTTAATTTTAGAAATAAGCAAATCTCCTAGCAGTACACACAGTGTGACAAACAAAAGCATTTTGTTTAAGAGTCATCATCATCACCGACAGCATGACATCAGTGCTCAACACCGATGCTTCACTGCCGTACAACCATGATTTATTTGAAAGCCTTATTGTAAAGAAAAGAGTAAGGGTGGACGGGGAAGGGACTTAGTGTTAGCTTAGCACAATTATTGCGAGGTGCTCATACCTCAAGACATTCACTCAAGCAATCCAGGTAGAAACTGATAACAAGAAAACCACTGGCATCGGTTGGCAGCCATATCTTGTAGTGTCTCTAACCAGGCACAATGAGGATCACACCGACAGCACCCAAGCGTTTCATGATCTCTTTCATACCACTATGCCGAGTCAAGGGTTGGCCACCTCTCTGCTTCCCCCATTCTGAGTTGGGAATGGATAACAGCGCTTTCTTCGGCAAACTCCAGATCAACAAGGTTTTCTTCACAGACTAACTGAACGCCAGGATTTTGGAGACCCTCCAGCGTTCGTCTCATTAGTTCATCGATCACGAAGAGACTGGACCTTACCGTGGTATGGCGGTTTGCGCACCTCAGCGATCCATTGAGCTATACTGAGGAGTGTCCCCGTTACACTCACAGTCTCTCATACCAGGTTGGTCAATGGTTAGAGGTCTGACGAAGACAGTTTCCTGGCCCTCCAGGTTGGGGTTTGGAACATGTGACGAGTCGCTCAGTAGAAATAATAATGCAGTTACGTTTCCCGCCAAACCCCGCTGCCTTGTGGTTAGGTGTTTGAGCCAAAGGCTTTGGTTGAGGACCCTAATCGTCCCCCTGTCCAGGTGTGGGCGCCCTGACAGTAACCCAGCCAACGTACAACCATGAACTTGTTTAAGAGTGTAAGTTGAGGATTCGAATCAAGTTATCGAATAAGCATGAGGCCACCTCATTCATATCCAACCATGTGTAAAAAGTCCTGCGTTTATTGATAGGTCCTTTATCGCGCGTGGTCAACTCGGATCACCCGTACTTTTAATCGAATTCGGGACAATAGCCTATTTCTCCACAAATTTTCTCGTTTGTTGAGCTTAATCACAACGGTTTTGAGACCTCAGCGATACACTCTAGATCACAGACCGGTTCAAAATAGCCTAATGAACCCATGCGAAGTGTGGCCAATTTTTATCATCTTCAGAACTAACCAAAAATCAAGTACCAAAGGAAAGTGAATGAAAGGTTATTTTCTCCCAGTAACGCTTTAGACGGGGAACTACTGCTGAGTGAGATGCCTGGAACTGGTCTTTCGTTCGGATATGATTAATCACTTCATGAGTTGGGGATTTCAACTTTACTTTCGGACGGTTACCTCTCAGCTTATGCTGGTTGGAGCCTTGTATACTACAGATAACACGTACTGCTGCTTCCGGCACTTGCTGATACCTGCACACACTCCTCTTCCAACAAATCTAACCCATAGTGTGAAAGGCCATATAAGAAGGTGGTTTGTACGGCAGGGTGCCATTTCAAACACTCTCTAGCCTCGTCACGCAGGTAATGAGAAAACTGGATTGCCAATCAGTATTACAACTTTAGGGTTTAAGTTGTCTGAAAAGCCCAAAACGGAGTTCCGAGGACCAGAGTAGAAGCAGCGTTTGAGTCAGGTCCCCTTGGTGAACAATGGCTTGATCACTGTTGTCTAGTCATTGCACTTTTACGAAAGTAAAAAGTTTGTTTGACGAGTGTACTTAGTGAGGAAACGTCAGGGTAAAGTACACGTACTCTGATCACAGGTAAGTTCGCTATTATTGGATTGATCCAGAGAGTTCGAGGTACCTGGGTAAATGACCTCTTTTCAGCACCACGACCCTCCTTTCAGTTTACTCTGTATGAACCTCCAGGCGACTGCGAATGACAGGGCAGGTAGGTTCAAGTTGAGTGTACTAATCAAGTACTTCCAGTGGTTGGAATACCCTACTGCTGATTTTCAATATCAAGCTTTGAAGTGTTGTGTCACATTTGGTGTTGAGTGCCCTATTCACAGTTTTCATCATGCATCCGGAAACGATACCCTCTTCTGTATGGAATTTGATCGATTGTGGTGATAATGAAGGTCACCCAGCGGTA
>NW_008751839.1:622005-637980 GCF_000715545.1 Opisthorchis viverrini
CAAACACGAAATTTGAGATACTGGCAGTTTTCCAAGCCTATACAAAAGCAGTCAAGATACCGGGGTCGGGTTCGAACCACAAACGTGCCGGTCGGTAAATTCTCCGCTTAACCACTGAGATACTTCCTGGTTCGTTTGGAGGATCAAAAGACGTCCGATTCTTTCCTACAGTTGGCTACAGTGTGGGTTACATTGTGGTTCAGTATGAACTACTCCAGAGAGATGTTAATTTTCAGATTATCCACGATGAGCTTCTGTTTGGGTGTCAGATGTGCATATTTTTTGGCGCTTCAAAGTACCCTGCCAACTATTGTGTTGTATTGGACAGAAACAGTGCAGGTGCTGACCTGGCTGGTCTAGTCAAGTTTATGACTGACAGAAAGTTTCGTAATCCCATCTAGTTTCCGGGTTAACAAGACATCTGGGAGACAAAAACGGCTACTTTCCATAAATTCATGAGGTTGTGATAAAGAATTCTTCTGTTTTTGAGCGCTGAGAGTCCAGGACAAATTATTTTCTGAGTTGAAAGTTACTTAATCCCACAGTGCTCCCATTTTCATGTCTGTCACAGCCTGTTCAGTATGAGCCAAAACGGCTATCCACTGTGATGCCATCAATTTCCAGGTACCATGGACCTTGGAAATAAAATCTCTTTTACTTTTGGAACAAAGTGAGATGGAAGGTCGTTAGTGGGAGAGGGGAACCGGGTTACTATGGGGATAAACCATGCTTTTTATATATTTACCTAATTTACCACCTGGGGGAGGTTCATCACTTGTGCATCATCTACAAAAAAGTTCATAAAACTGTAAATAAACAAGCGACAACCGCAGTTCAGCTACAACTTCCAAAATATCGCATGGGAAGGGTTAATGTAATGACGAACCACGAGATAGACTGCTCTTCCAGGACTGGATAACTGTACACTTTAACTGGCACTTTCATGTACTCCTGCGAACCCTGAGGATTGTGGACCTTTTCACTAGTCACCAGATTCCTAACAGATGTCGACATGCGTGCTTGAAACAGATAGTCAAGATAAAGGAAACTGCTTGAATAAAGGAAACTACTCACAAGGTTGCTGAAAATCCGTCGGCAGCCCACGACCGGTTTCGCCCTTCTTGGGGCTCATCAGGTAGCTGCATTCCCCCGAGTTTCCGTCAACCCTGTTCTACTTGAACCCAACTTGGACTGTTTTCGAGACGTACACTCATTTGCAAATCAATTTGGTTTTCACGAGGGACTCAACTGAATCTATTGTTTATGATATTCTATCCAAGATCTTGGCGCTCCCAACTTTGTAGTGAAAATTAAGGAAACTTTACACCAGAGTAACCCTTTAATCAATAGTTTTGTCTGCTGCCTACGAGTCACATGTCTGTTGAAATGCTTGCGCAGTTGGTGCGATTGGTACTGCATGTGATTTTCGGTATAAATACTCATGGTATTCCGGTCTCATGACTTTCTAGCTGCCAGAATGGTGACTCCTGGCTGTCCATCATCTGTCAGATAGCCCCAAAGAATCTGTCAACAGGTGATTGGACCAAGAATCCACAATTCAGAAGCTGTAAATGCCGTCAGTCCAAGTAGGTTCTCGAATATCCTGAAACTCCAGTTTGGCTGTCAATATTAGATTTGGACAGAACGGCTATGGATGCCCTTTTTCTGTGAGAAACATGACAACTTTTTGTCAAGACTTTTCCGTTACAGATTTCAGTGAGTTCCATTACGAAAAAGGGCTAAGCTATTATTTGGAAGATTATTCTAGTGTTTTCCAAAAGACAGTCCCGATGTTGAGTGTGATGGATGAAATAAGAATTCAGCTGCAACTATTGGTAACAAACGGGAGTCTAAGACATTTTTGAGGTTATATATGTACCGAGTGTCTCCTAATAGACGCAAAAACTAATACCCATGTTAAACTTTAACATTAATTTAAACGTTTATTATTCTTTATGTGGGCATGAGTGCATTATGGAGGTTTACTGTTAACAAACTGACATTGCGGAAAATTCCGAAAAAAAGCCGCCCCTTTCTTCTACAGAAAGTTGGAGGTGGTATGGGGTGTGAGACACAGCATGTTTAACTTTTTCAAGCGTCACTCGTAAAGACTCCTCTTCAATTCTTGCTCTTAGTGATTCAGGTAGAGATGAAGATGGCGTCTCATAATACGATGCACGCTGGCGCGGTGAATGCCGGTCAACTGAGACACCTGAGTTACTGTCGAAGATGCCATGGTGCTCTGGGACGGAAGTTGTTCGACGGCATTCTGTAAAATGGGCGCTCTTTCATCACTCAGAGACTTTCTCCCTTTGCCACGAAACTTCACTACAGATCCAGTGGACTCAAATTTCGCAATCAAGCGTGTAATGGTCGACACGGCGAAAGGATCTTTGATGAGATCACGTTTGGTTTTTGTAACAACGAAGTGCAGCGATGGCGCTTTCACCAAGGGAATACTAGAGTTGAAAAATTTCAATGCGCGTACTAGCATCCATCTTAAACATAAAATGTTGTAACCTGCACAAAAAACCTTCTTTATGTAGCTACCAATAACTAAAAATTTTGTTATCCTTACTTTGAGTAATTACGTTTGCTTACCCAACCAAATTTTNCTCTGTATATATATATATATATATATATATATATATATACTGATGTATGTAATTCACAGTACGAATTGGATTTTCATATCAGAAACACAGAGTACGTGCACAATGAGTCTCATCCATCAATCCATAAAGTTGGCCTCAGTGTCAACCTTCCTGGAAAACCTGCGCGTTGATTTCACCGTGAAACGTGTCAGCGTTTTCGCTTCGTTCGGAGCAGGTCAGCCAATTTTCGTTGCCCTTTTGTCCTTTTCATACAATGCATCCAAAATCTCCAGATATGTCCTTCACCCGCGGGGTGCGAGAATCATTCAAGGGAGAGTTGCTTTGTTGTGCGTAATATTCGTGCTCTACCGCCTACCATAAGATCAAAGTGTTGATAGAACATAGCGCAGTTCTACAGGCTTTTATGTCTGGCACCCCAGGGGGCAAGTTGAACCGTTCCCAATGACGATAGAGCTACTTAGTGTACAAACAATCAAGCGAGAGACTAATACGAAGTGCAGATCTAATGTTCAGTATTGTGAAACCTCAATTACACAACTCTAAGCGTAGAAAACACCACGATGTCTCTACCGAATACATTCGTGCGGTAACAAGTTACTACTACTTGCAAGTAGTGTTACTGCCTTTCAACTGTTTGACTATGTAGACTTACTACTCGAGGGAGAATCAAGACCAAATCGATAAAAGCAGGGTGGACGAACAAGCGACATCGTTTAATCCGACGACAGTTTTTTCAAGAAGGTCAGCTCCAGCCACCCGACAAATTTCACAACTACGGACGCACGCACAAGATCAATGAACTTGTTCGACTATCATGAATTGCCGTCAAGGTTTAAAGGGTAGCATGGAATAGCATTCAGTGAGGTTTTCATTTTGGTCCTGGAAACTCTCATTATCTATCCATCTAAAGAGCTCTGATATTCACCTACACTTAAGTGACCGATTTTTTAAGGATCAAGTTTCATGCAAAAGTACCAAGTCAAGAAGTGAAGGTCAGTTTCCACTTAAACACCAGTGAACGGTGAATCAGAAGGTGTTCAAATGTTTACCCGGTAAGTGTCCATGACGGGGAAAAAGTGTGTTAGCGGGCAAACAGCGGGAATGTCATTCGGCCTTGGAAAACCAAGTCCCCGTTTGTTTTGTTCTTAGTTCGCCGGTGTACGAATTTTATCAACGACTGAAGCAGTTATGTGTACACACTACAAAATCTTCCGTGTGTCGTTCATCCAACTCAAGATACTTACCAGAGTTAGTCAGTGAGAACCAAATAAAGCGTTAGGAGCACTCCTTAGGATAACAATGTACTTCAGATGCATTGCCAACCATGTGTGAACCAAAAACCTGTTCATTTATCAAATATGCACTCATTTGCAAACTAATTTGGTTTTTTCGAAAGACTCACCTGGAACCCAGCTGAATCTCTCGTTTGTGATGTTCTCAGGCGACTGAATGTGCTGCACCAGGCCGCCCCATGTTTCAGTCGCCACGATATTCGAGATATCGCGATACATGTATATCTTTGTTTTCAAAATTAATTTGCCAGTGAGTGTATATTCGCTAATTTCGTGCAATTCGGTTTGAAGTAGAACATAAGGTTGACGGAAACCCGGGGACTGCGCCTACCTGATGAGCCCCAAAAAGGGCGAAACCGGTCGTGGGCTTTCGACGGATTTTCAGCAACCTTATGAGTAGTACATCACAAAGATATACTTGTTCATTTATGTTTGTCTGGTAAGTAGTTGATAGCAGCTCCAACATCGGCTTTAGATTTATGGTTCTGCGGGGTTTCCGAGTGACCAATGTAGATCTACACTCTTATCTAACCCATACTGGTCGCACTTCTGTCTTACCGTTCAGAAGTACATCCTCATCGAAATACATCATGAACGGGCCTGTCAACAGTGTCCTCCTTATACTGGCTGGGTTACATCTCCGTTCAGGTTACAATAAAGAAAAATGGATAACTCGCAGCGTTGGGGGACCTCACTGTGGTGGACTTTTTTGCAGGAATTCACCATGTACTTCGGCAAAAAACGTCGGATTACCAGAAAAATTGCTTTCATGGAAATCGTTCCTATCAGTAAGAATTCTAATTGGGGACAATGACGATCTATTTCAGGAATGCATGACTACTGCTCATCATATGACTACTACTCGTTTATGCGCAACTTTCTTTCTTTCAAAGCCTTCCGCGGCCATTTCAAATCGAGTTAATTCATCCATATTTGTGCATAAAAATCAGTCAGCAGATTAGTTTCTAATGATGGATCCCCACTTTACAATACCAAATGACAACCACAACAGAAAGGTATACCTTGTTTTGACAAAGCCAACTGTCTGTGGAAAACCGCTACCATAGCGACCAAGGCCATTCTATGTCATATGGTTTGGTGGGATGAATTTTCACCTTACTTTTGACGCTTTACAGTCCGTTTGTTTTGTTCGGGTTGGTCATGTGAATATATGAAAGGCATTTACGCGTGTGCTGCAGTAAAATGCACGTAAAATTTGATACAATTGATTGAGTTGTTATAAATAATGACATCTATGCAGGTTGCTCGGAAAATTTACACGAAACTCACGAAGTCTAGAAGTTATCAAAACCCGATCGGCTATAAAATCGCAACCGGATTCAACAGAAATCTAGGTGATTTGGTTATCAAACTACGGTAGACAGCCATAGAAAATTCTGGACAGCTGCTTCAGTGCTCCATTCTCAAAAAAAAACACTGATTATACATGTTTGTTGTGTAGTGTACTGCATTTTGTGTAAAACATATAATTTTGGACGTGAATACTTAATTCTCAGTATCACCAGGAAAAACAGTTCCATCTGAGAAGTCTTCACTCGAGAAGCCAATCAATACGCGACCACGTGATGTGGCTTCTGTGATTAGACGATGAACGGCGCTAAACCCCGTCTTAATGTGAACTAATCGTACTGCTGTTCAGCCGCTCGTGTCCGGAATTTCAAGCGGCGAAGTATTGGCCGGATAGTCGCGGGTTCGATAGCCCCTTGAGCTTCGTGCGATGATCCACAGTGAAGTTGGAGTAGCGGTACAGCGCTCCTCGGCTTCTCAAAGAATAAAATCCTCATGCAAAATTACCGAATACCTTCAAACGTTTCCCTCAGATGAACCGTTCGCCAAATAAATCCACACAAAATGCACACTTCAGTGAGTTGAACGTCCCTACGGGACCTTGAACACAACTTTCAGCTTTCTGATTGTTATAGCGTCAGACCAATTGTGGATTTTCATTGGGGGTACACGTTCGCTCCAATCTGTTATTGAGTAGGAACCATTCATAAGAAATTAACTTGCCAATATCTCTATAATTTCCCTCCAGCATTTGTTCTCTCAACCAAAGATATCAAATGCGGTGTATCTATGTGTATGTATACCCATGAATGTTGCATTCTCTGAAGAGTATAGAATCGCTGGTTTGTATCTGTCGTCGATTAAACTGAAGGAGAAGCGTGTACGAAAACCTCCGGTCAGCGCACCAGAAAATGCTATCATAGAGAGCCACAACTGTGATGGACCGGCGATTGCAGATGACAAAGACTAAATGACAATTTTCGAGAAATACACTCATTTGCAAATCAATTTGGTTTTCACGGGGGACTCAACTGAATCTCTCGTTTATGATGTTCTCCACCTGAATGTGCTTCACGCAGGCCGCCCCATTGTTTCAGTTGGAACGATATTCGAGATATCGCAGTATATTTTCATAAAGGAAGCTACTCACAAGATTACTGAAAACTCTTCGACAGCCCACGACCGGTTTCGCCCTTCTCGGGGCTCATCAGGTAGGGGGAGTCCCCGAGTTTCCGTCAACCTTATGTTTTACTTGAAACCAGATTCCATGAAACCATAAACGAGAGATTCATTTGAGTACCCCGAAAAAACCAAATTAGTTTGCAAATGAGTGTATTTCTCGAAAATTGTCATTTAGTCTTTGTCATCTGCAATCGCCGGTCCATCACAGTTGTGGCTCTCTATGATAGCATTTTCTGGTGCGNAGAAAGGCGAAACCGATCGTGGGCTGGCGAAGAGGTTTCAGCAACCTTGTGAGTAGTCTCCTTTATGTAGATGACAATTTAGTCGTCAGTTTAAGGCATGGTAAAGATGAAAACCGGCAACGAGTAAACAAACCAGAAATGGGGGACAACTCAACATTTCAATGGGTTGACGCAGCGTTGAGTGAAGGAAGATGAACAACAACGTCAACAGTGTTCACTAAATATTTTAGTTTCAATTTGAAAGGCATCTGGAGGCCACTGCTGGATCAAGTGCTAACTATTAGGAATTTCACTACCTGTCTTTGACTGTTCAAATCTGAGGTATTCGTTTGACTGTGCCTGCCTCAAAGTGACTCACTCTCCTGCTGGTGAATCCGGCTCGGCAGATATAGCCGGATCGATAAACTAGGCACTTAATCCTTTTTTGCCTTAGGTCGGAACGCCTAAGGTTTCTTTCAAAACCATCCATTTACTCTACTTAACCTAATTAAATCTTTCTAAGGCAGGTTAAGGGATACTGGGGAACCATTGGACCTGTTCACGCCCTGAACACATGGCGAAAGCGTCGTTCATGTGCCATGCAATTGGAAAGTTGGTTCCTGATATTACGCAGTCAATATCGTTGATGATTGTATTTGTCAATACTGACCGAAGGAGACTCGCCATGACAACACCGTCTACGTATCCATAATAAGTAGTAATGAATGCAAAACTCTTTGTCTTTTATGCAGTCTTTGGAGTGCAAATGTAAATTGCTGTGGGAAGCCATCGGTGAGGACTTTGAAATGTAGATATTGGATGCCAGTAGCTTGTACTGGATGTCCAACTGTTTCATTAGCTGCGCACAATTAGTGAAGTCCTCAAGACTAAGAACATTACCAGAATGTTACAGACTTGATCAGTTTGACTATCCGCTCTACCATAAAGTGGAACTCATGGGGTTAAGATGTTGGTAGTCAGTAAGACATTCGTGGTATTTTCGAAGCCATGTCGGTTTGTTTTGAATTTAAGACATTTTGTTTGTATATTCAATAGAGCTGGTCAAAACAGCGCCGTGTTTCTTGTCATCCATTGGGTTAAGTATCTGATATTTCTGCTCAGCAGAGGAATTTATTCCATGCCACACACCTAACGGTGGTTTGAACGTCCTCGTGGTCGAGCATACCATTCTGAATTGGACGTGCTTGTTATCTGTACACCTTGCGCTCATGTGCCGAAAGTGAGCAGATGTTGAACTACGTTTCCACAGATTGCACCGGACTGCACACAAAAACAGCAAGAACCGGTGAAAGGGGAAAAACCCTTCGCCGCGATGTCATTCATTAACAAACGCCAACTAACCAGTTAAAAGCTGGTGGACAGAAGCGGAAAATCTCAGTTCACATTAGTTTCAAAACCTGAACATCCTCACGTGTCTTCTTTAACTTCCATGGATATTCATTAACTGTTACACAACTGTAAACGAACATTGCACAGAAATTACACAAGTTCCGTAATAAAGTTCACCTTCCATTAGACGCTTGGTGGAGCTTCAACACGACCACAGACTACTCGCAAGCCTCATCAGTAGCATGCGTTTTCGCACTGGTACTGATACACCTCAATTATATTTTAGTTGCAAACAGATAACCACTTAGTGCTCATAAACAATATAGACACGTCACTGGAAGATAACTGCGTGGTTCTATTCTCATCAACCGAACAGGGCGATCAACAGGAGCCAGGACCTTGCGGTAAGTGATTCAATACCTTTTCCACCGAAACAAATCTTATTTATGAAATTGGCAGACAACAATGTACTTTGTAATGTGGAACCTAGACTAGAAGGCCGAAAGATATCATCAGGGAATCCGTGGTGGAAAGTTATCAACAGGCGAACCCAAAAAAGCCCTCACACTCTTTATTACATCCATACAGGAATGTTTTTCGAAGATAATACTATCGATCGTTCTGCTTTTTAGTTATGCGAGACAAAGCAGACTGTAAGTAGCATTTTACTTGCTTCTATTCACGACTGGTATTTCCCGAACAATTACTTGTTGTTTATTCTTTCCATGCATTGCAATATAGCACAAGGCATAATTTTGATGTCTTTGGACTGCCAGAGTTATTTTATCCCGAAAGACTGTGCAATCTATCGATTTAGCCGTTTATTGACAACAATAAATTACGTGACCATATGGTGAAGACAAATCATCACCCTTCCCCTCGGTCTGGGTTTTCATCATTCAGAACTGGACCTCCGCTTGCAGTGATCAATCCACACAACAAGTCCGATTTCGATGCCACCACTTACGTTTTCTCTAAGACAAATCACAAAAGTCCAAGATCTGACATGCTTTGGTCAGCTTAATAAAAAGCCGCATGCTCACTATCAAAAACAGTGCCCAGCAATATGTTAACACACAGGTTTTGTATACAAATTCGTATAATCGACGAGCTAACCAAATTCAAACACGCGTTTTGCAAAGTTAGAGAGTCGACAGCAGGACGAGGCATCTCGTCAGTCTCTCGAAAAATTCATATGACATACAGATGGCTCAACACTGTTTCACTTAGTATCTCACCTCATTACGAAAGGTCGGGATGGACCTAAAAATAAAAAATCTGGAATATCCAAAATCATCACGTCTACCACGTGACTGTTTAAGCAATTTGCTTCACTCATTTGGCTACTTGGAATTAGTAAGTAGTTTATACTTAATTCACATTCACCTTCAGTGTATGTGAGAGTCCTACCAGGGTGTAGCAAAATTGAAATAAAAATCAAGCAAATACACAACACTAAGGAAATATGAAGCCTACTGAATAGCGACAAGCACTCAACACAGCTGTAATTGAAAATGTGCACAAAGTCGGTTCAGTTTTAACAACTGCTAATTACAAAACCTTGAAGTGTATTTAAAATACCAACATTTGTTGTGAAGGTGCTGTTCAAGGGACCATCTATTTTTACTAAAGTTTTCGTGGATATCCATGGGTCTTTGTGGACGTCCAAAATGCGGATAAACTACACTAGCAAGCACACAAAGCCGGCGCCAAACCAGCCCACAGACCATTCGCTCACCTTGTAGTGTGTACAATCCACGTGCTAAAATCTACTCCGAACTGGTCAGCGAGTATTGGGTAGCTTGCTGACATCGGGAGAGAATTTAAAGATGCTTATGATAGGCGTGCGCGCGCTTCGACCGTATACTCTCTAAATTCTTGGTGGAACAACTCAGTGGACACCTGTTTTCCAAACACATTGGAAATGCTTTTGGCCTTCCACGTGCCCCGTCGTTATTCCATTCTCTCATTTCTTTGGGACCACGGCCACTAAACCGGTACTTGGGATACATTCACCATTGCCCAACTGAAGTATAGCAAGCCATCGTAGACGTTCATTCTAAAAAAACCTGCTGTACTATCGGGGGAATTTTTGTCAGACGCCTAGCAAGTTGGCTATGAATTTTGAAGAAAAAACAGGTCACAGTATATTGAAAGACAGTGGCTTCACGTAATTTCGGATGGATTAAGTATTTGCAAGCCATCTTCCACGCTGTTTTTCATCCTATCGAGGATTTGCTTACAGTCAAGGTAGCAGTGCCTTATAGTCTCTGATAGCTTTGTTTACAGCTGTTGCCAATTTGCACACACACTATTCTTTCAGCTGTAGCACCCTTTCGGTGCCTAGCTGTCATGCCACCTGAACGGAGCACGAGGGCTGGGATACTGCTAGGTTGCCCAAGCCTAGACAGGGGAAGTCGATAGGCACAGGTCGGGTTCGAACCACGAACCTCCCGGTCAGTAAATTCGCTCTCTAACCACTGAGCCATTTCACCCCCAACGTACACTATTACCTGAACTCCGGAAAGGTTGGTTAATAATCTTACCAAAATGAATTAAATTAAGGCATGATTTCAAGACACTTCAAAACAGACTCTGTACTGCGACTCATACATCAAAACTATGGTGTTACCGTACTTAATTCCGAGAGAGCACAAATGCTGAACTTTATGAAAGGCCACAATGCCCTATTGTGATTAACCATGTGTGTGTTAGGATAAGTTCTTAATACTATCGTTACTACTAGTCCCTTAGTGATCTCTACGGGTAAGGTAGGCGGATTAGAAAGTAAGAATTTTCCCGGGTAACCGCCACTCTCACCAGATACCAAACCACTGTAATTTCTTTCTACAGGGACGAGGAAAGTGAACTTTTCCGAACATGGTCTTTCTCCAAAATGGGAATGATGTCGCTAATCCCCGAATCAGCAACATGAACGGTTCTTTCTGGTGACTCGTGTGGTGCAAGTGTGTGTGTGTGTGTGTCGGATGTCTAGTGAGCCTCCGGTGTTGATAAACCGCCCTTCGAACATCCTGGATGCATGTTCGACCCTCATGCCTATTGAACCTGGACGGCAGATTTCCAGCGCGTCTGCGCCACTGGCTCTCCCACCAATAAACCGACAAGTTTTTTTTGCTATCGCATGATCTTGCGGTGCTTTGTATTTCAACGTCGAACTGTATGCTGATAATTTAAAACAGAGAAGAACTAACACTGGAGATCGCAGACGGTGGTAACAGCATTGAAGATCGTAGTCCAACGGAGGAAAACGTCGCGGCGTCTCAGAGAATGCAGCGCAGTTGGCTAAAAGGGCCACTATCAGATGCACTTTCGTTCACCTTGTAGGAGGCCTCGATGCACATCGCGGTAGAACAGAAGCATACAAAACTATCAACCGTTCTAAATAGTGGCTCGTGAACTGACTGCTATTTCCCCATTTTTTGTGAAATCACTCCGCATTAGTTGACTGCGTGTCATGTTCACACTGGTATCACCCGAGCTGCTCGCATTTTTGGTTGCTGTTCTAGTGCGCCTAATAAATCGCCTGTCAAACTGCGCATCTGACGGCTTTGCTTGAGACGTTACAAGTGATGATGTTACCTCGTTTGTTTATAAAAACATTGAGCAAAATTTCAAGCTACCAAACGTACTATCCACCAACAACACTTTGTATCTCCCGAAAAACCAAATTAGTTCGCTAATTTCGTGCAGTTTGGTTTCAACTAGAACATGAGGTTGACGGAAATCCGGGGATTGTGCATACCTGATGAGCCCCAAGAAGGGCGAAACCGGTCGTGGGTTGTCGATGGTTTTTCAGCAACCCTTTGAGTAGTACACTACAAATATACATGTATCGCGATATTTCAAATATCGTAGCGACTGAAACATGAGGCGGCCTGGTGCAGCACATTCAGTTGCCTGAGAACATCACAAACGAGAGATGCAGCTGGGTTCCAGGTAAGTCTCTCGAATAACCAAATTAGTTTGCAAGTGAGTGTACGTTCCACTTATCTTTGAAACTAAAGCCACCTGACTAGTGAGCTTATTTTGACTGTTCCCTTTCGAGCCTCCAGCCTCAAGGTCTGAACCATAGAGCAATGTAAGTTCCACTTCTCTTTGAAACTAAAGCCACCTGACTAGTGGGCTCATTTTGACTGTTCCCTTTCGAGCCTCCAACCTCAAGGTCTGAACCATAGAGCAATGTAAGTGGCTAACGATTTGGCATAGGAATTAAGACAAGGAAGCTTGACTTTCAATGCTACTGCGCACAGCACAGAGTGCCCTACCATACCAAATTCAAGCAACAAAGATTAAAGACCTTGGGAGTTCAATCGGATATTCAGCTATAAAGACCCAATAGATAAACGCTAATCGTTCTGATGGACGTCTGACTATATAACGAGGTGAATAGATTTTTGACGTGCAGTTCCAAATTTAAGGAAACTGAAACCATGAGAGACAATCAGACGGTGATGGAAACGCCCATCTAAAAATGACGCCCTAAGCAATAAAAATACACTGACACTCAAGCTTTTTAGCGCGATTGATTGACTGGCTGTATGTCTCCCTCGGCTATACCGTTTCTCAAAACTGTACGAATCAAGTTGACCACTAGAACGAATCTTTAGTGCATTATTCAGCCTACATTACCGTGCTCTGGTCAAGGGGATAATTGGCCGAGCGTATGAAACCAATCATGAAAATGTATGAAGTCACCAACTTGTCTTGCGCTGAGCAATCATACTGCTTGATGGTGTGCTGAACTCGGGAAACGCGAAATTCCACAAGACTCTTGACCGTCTTCAGAAATACCAGAGCAAATACCAATCATGTATGAGGACAGGATCGCAATACATCGGGCGCTAACCGTGGAAACCCAGACACCCTACATCTGATAAGTTCAGGAGCACGGTTAACTTCCTTCAATATCTACACAGAGCCCTTCGCCTCATTTCGGCAGACCGGATCCGGAACTCAGGAATTCGAATACACTCAGGTTTCTCTCAAAACAAGTTGTCTACGGTTAGCTAAAGATCATAGTGAGAATTCGTAAATTTCGAAATATCGCTGCTAGGAAAGCCTTGATGTAGGGCTGAAAGAATCGCACTTCTTATTGTGGGTCCTGCGTGTACATGAAACTTTAGAGAGTTTCGGAATAAGCACCACCGACAGGAGTGAGAAGTCTTGAGCATCCACGCATCTGAATGTAAGGGATCATCTAAAAGTCTCTACATTGCAGAAACTTGTTAGCTCACATGCCTTACTAGGAACAGTCTTTTCGGTCACCAGTAGACACATACTTTTTAGTAAGATCAGACTTTGAACCAGCAGCGTGCTCACACCGTCCTATTTGCTTAATGGGAATAACTGAGTTTAAGTTGAGTTCGTTTCATTTCCTAACCAGCACTTGTCTGACATACTGTCGTCTTACGCTCGATAAATGTCTTCAGATACTCTGATAGGGCATTGATGGCTGGAATTTAAAAGACTTGGCTGATGACCCCAAGACCTGGTACCGGTGCTTCATGTTTAAACGGGCTGGTGGTTTGTCGCAGGCCTGCCACCTGCTAATTTTGCCTCTTTGGGTCTACATCGGCGTCAAGAATACGCACGCAACACCAGCATCGGCGCCATACCATTCGTCTGAGTCTGTCCAGCAATGTTCAACAAATCTGATTCAGGTAACAACCATTCACTTTGTCACAAAAGCCACCGAAGTGAACGGAGAAAAACAGTACAACTCTCTATCAAGAGGACCAAATAAACCATGGATGGTTTGACACAGCGAGAGTTAGAACATTCGCATGGCAGGTTTGGTTGATAAATTCACTCAGCGTATGAAAAGATTCTTTGAATCGGCTCAGGTAATGACAATGCGATCCAAACACAGAATGGGTGGTGTTGTCCAGAAGCGCCACAGGCAAGTGTTTGGGGAAACCGGTGCTGTGTAGAAAAGAACAGAATGTAATTTTTACGTTGTGTCTATTTTCCCAGATTGATAACATGTTTTGACGAATGATCTTCTTCTGTTTAGGCATTCTTAACTCGCTTGAACTGTTTGGGTGGTTGTGATAGATTAGTTGAGCACGCATATAACCAGTGATTGCAGAGACCTTCAGACATCTTACTAACCTAAAAAAAAGTGTTCTCCAAACAGGATCATAAAAGTTTGTCGATTCTAGCTCAGTAAACGATCGATCTAAAACTTTGACATACACCTCGATGTAAGGTAAGCCTTTTTATTTTACCTGACCTGACGATAGACGCTTTACACAAGAATCTTAAACGAAAGATTGCTTCTAAGGGCAATAGAAGTAAACATAAATGACATAACATAATACAACAATGGTTCTGTAGGGTCAGGATCACTACGGATGTACCGGCGGACACTACTGATGGGGCATGCGAGTAGTATGCGGTTTCCTCGTAACTCCTCCTCGAGTCTAATGAAAAATAGGGTTTATTGCAGAACTTGTGGGGCTACTTTGCAGCGTTCGGTTACAGTTGCGTGATAGTCAATGAATATTCGCGAAAGTCCAAGAAGACGGGCTAGAATGCTCAGTTTTTAAAAACAAGGTGCTTATGAGATGTTTACTTTCCTGTTCAATAGTTTGTAACTGCTTAGTTAGTGTTTGCTAATGACGTTTGCGGCGGAAGGCTTTCCTCTTTACACTGAAAATGAGTGCATAAAATAGACTTGGCCATAGCGAGGGACCACTAGCGAAGGTAAAAAACGTAGCAAGTATTTCTTGAAGCGGAGTTCGGACAATCATCAAAGGGTTGATCACTAAGAAGCCAACAAAGACAGTCCTTGAGATCCCGCACCACGTATGGAAACGCTTCAACGATGAGACAGTAAGGTGGTAGCTATTTTGAAGAAGACCTCGGAGAAGAACGGGATAAAAGTAAATACAAGTACCAACAGACCTACAGGACAGACTGAACAGAACAGAACGCCGTCCGTCTCATGGAACAAAAAGCCAGACGTCCAACTCTGCCAAAGACTACTCAGGAGGGAAGGAACAAACTAACTTGCCTGATAGCGTAAAACTCGAATATTTCACAAGAGGACGATGAGAACAATAATACTGAGAACATTGGCGGGCTAATAATTAGGTCATTAGGGGAAGTATCGGAAATGGTAATGTCTTTGCATTTAGGACATTGAGGAAGCTCTTACGTGGCCAACAAACAATCTCATTCGTTACAGGTTGCTCCAGGCACATGACAGCATATATACGATGAATGTGAAAAACAGGGATTGGTGCATCCTTCAAGTCTAAAAGGAAGGCGAAATGGGGTAAAAATGCACTGGAGATTGTAATGCTCTCAGCCGATGAGGGAAACGACCACCCACGTATGTAAGTTGTGTGCGGCTTTGTTCGCCTCCTGCCTTGCGAAAAGTTGCGGAAATTGTTCTCCGTCGATACCGTCGAAGTATGAATGTACAAGGCTTGCGCAGCATTGGTTTTAGTCAGCAGTGCTGAGGAGCTGATTAGTTACGCAACGGTGCTTGGCGTGGAGGAATACTAATGATATGCAAACTGGTATGAATCTTGGACCAACAGGATGATATCCAGTCGATTCAGGAGTGCTCGTTTAAACGGTCTCGTGCGGACGGAGGTACAGAGCATTCCCTCAAATGTTGTTGTTTTCTGTAGAGAATAGCCAAATGTCGGGTTCACAAATCACGAACCAAGGAACTGCCTGGAGTCGGATCAACACGGGGCACAAGCGGGAACCCGGAGAGGTCAGCGACATAGGTAGCTCCAGCATCGATCAGAGTACCAGGACAGGGGAGGCCAGGCTCAAAGGTCACGTGGCCATCGACTAATCAGGACAATGGCTAATAGAACAACCAACGGAACCGACTGACCGAACAACCAATCGTGATCGAATGTCAACCCCGGATAGCACACACAACACAACTCAACGCACAACCACCAGCCCATCGGTGCGCTCCACCACGCTCCCTAACAACGTACTGAGGATCTCACCTCGATTGGT
>NW_008751839.1:639386-693528 GCF_000715545.1 Opisthorchis viverrini
ATAGAGCAATGTAAGTGGCTAACGATTTGGCATAGGAATTAAGACAAGGAAGCTTGACTTTCAATGCTACTGCGCACAGCACAGAGTGCCCTACCATACCAAATTCAAGCAACAAAGATTAAAGACCTTGGGAGTTCAATCGGATATTCAGCTATAAAAACCCAATAGATAAACGCTAATCGTTCTGATGGACGTCTGACTATATAACGAGGTGAATAGATTTTTGACGTGCAGTTCCAAATTTAAGGAAACTGAAACCATGAGAGACAATCAGACGGTGATGGAAACGCCCATCTAAAAATGACGCCCTAAGCAATAAAAATACACTGACACTCAAGCTTTTTAGCGCGATTGATTGACTGGCTGTATGTCTCCCTCGGCTATACCGTTTCTCAAAACTGTACGAATCAAGTTGACCACTAGAACGAATCTTTAGTGCATTATTCAGCCTACATTACCGTGCTCTGGTCAAGGGGATAATTGGCCGAGCGTCTGAAACCAATCATGAAAATGTATGAAGACACCGACTCGTCTTGTCGGAGCGCTGCGCAATCATAATGCTTGATGGTGTGTTGAACTCGGGAAACGCAAAATTCCACAAGACGTCTGACCGTTTTCAGAAACACCAGAGCGAATATCAATCATGTATGAGGGCAGGATCGCAATAAATCGGGCGCTAACCGTGGAAACCCAGACACCTTACACCTGATAAGTTCAGGAGCACGCTTAACTTCCTTCAATATCTACACAGAGCCCTTCGCCTCATTTCGGCAGACCGGATCCGGAACTCAGGAATTCGAATACACTCAGGTTTCTCTCAAAACAAGTTGTCTACGGTTAGCTAAAGATCATAGTGAGAATTCGTAAATTTCGAAATATCGCTGCTAGGAAAGCCTTGATGTAGGGCTGAAAGAATCGCACTTCTTATTGTGGGTCCTGCGTGTACATGAAACTTTAGAGAGTTTCGGAATAAGCACCACCGACAGGAGTGAGAAGTCTTGAGCATCCACGCATCTGAATGTAAGGGATCATCTAAAAGTCTCTACATTGCAGAAACTTGTTAGCTCACATGCCTTACTAGGAACAGTCTTTTCGGTCACCAGTAGACACATACTTTTTAGTAAGATCAGACTTTGAACCAGCAGCGTGCTCACACCGTCCTATTTGCTTAATGGGAATAACTGAGTTTAAGTTGAGTTCGTTTCATTTCCTAACCAGCACTTGTCTGACATACTGTCGTCTTACGCTCGATAAATGTCTTCAGATACTCTGATAGGGCATTGATGGCTGGAATTTAAAAGACTTGGCTGATGACCCCAAGACCTGGTACCGGTGCTTCATGTTTAAACGGGCTGGTGGTTTGTCGCAGGCCTGCCACCTGCTAATTTTGCCTCTTTGGGTCTACATCGGCGTCAAGAATACGCACGCAACACCAGCATCGGCGCCATACCATTCGTCTGAGTCTGTCCAGCAATGTTCAACAAATCTGATTCAGGTAACAACCATTCACTTTGTCACAAAAGCCACCGAAGTGAACGGAGAAAAACAGTACAACTCTCTATCAAGAGGACCAAATAAACCATGGATGGTTTGACACAGCGAGAGTTAGAACATTCGCATGGCAGGTTTGGTTGATAAATTCACTCAGCGTATGAAAAGATTCTTTGAATCGGCTCAGGTAATGACAATGCGATCCAAACACAGAATGGGTGGTGTTGTCCAGAAGCGCCACAGGCAAGTGTTTGGGGAAACCGGTGCTGTGTAGAAAAGAACAGAATGTAATTTTTACGTTGTGTCTATTTTCCCAGATTGATAACATGTTTTGACGAATGATCTTCTTCTGTTTAGGCATTCTTAACTCGCTTGAACTGTTTGGGTGGTTGTGATAGATTAGTTGAGCACGCATATAACCAGTGATTGCAGAGACCTTCAGACATCTTACTAACCTAAAAAAAAGTGTTCTCCAAACAGGATCATAAAAGTTTGTCGATTCTAGCTCAGTAAACGATCGATCTAAAACTTTGACATACACCTCGATGTAAGGTAAGCCTTTTTACCTGAAATATCCTGACGATAGACGCTTTACACAAGAATCTTAAACGAAAGATTGCTTCTAAGGGCAATAGAAGTAAACATAAATGACATAATAACGCTCAACAATGGTTCTGTAGGGTCAGGATCACTACGGATGTACCGGCGGACACTACTGATGGGGCATGCGAGTAGTATGCGGTTTCCTCGTAACTCCTCCTCGAGTCTAATGAAAAATAGGGTTTATTGCAGAACTTGTGGGGCTACTTTGCAGCGTTCGGTTACAGTTGCGTGATAGTCAATGAATATTCGCGAAAGTCCAAGAAGACGGGCTAGAATGCTCAGTTTTTAAAAACAAGGTGCTTATGAGATGTTTACTTTCCTGTTCAATAGTTTGTAACTGCTTAGTTAGTGTTTGCTAATGACGTTTGCGGCGGAAGGCTTTCCTCTTTACACTGAAAATGAGTGCATAAAATAGACTTGGCCATAGCGAGGGACCACTAGCGAAGGTAAAAAACGTAGCAAGTATTTCTTGAAGCGGAGTTCGGACAATCATCAAAGGGTTGATCACTAAGAAGCCAACAAAGACAGTCCTTGAGATCCCGCACCACGTATGGAAACGCTTCAACGATGAGACAGTAAGGTGGTAGCTATTTTGAAGAAGACCTCGGAGAAGAACGGGATAAAAGTAAATACAAGTACCAACAGACCTACAGGACAGACTGAACAGAACAGAACGCCGTCCGTCTCATGGAACAAAAAGCCAGACGTCCAACTCTGCCAAAGACTACTCAGGAGGGAAGGAACAAACTAACTTGCCTGATAGCGTAAAACTCGAATATTTCACAAGAGGACGATGAGAACAATAATACTGAGAACATTGGCGGGCTAATAATTAGGTCATTAGGGGAAGTATCGGAAATGGTAATGTCTTTGCATTTAGGACATTGAGGAAGCTCTTACGTGGCCAACAAACAATCTCATTCGTTACAGGTTGCTCCAGGCACATGACAGCATATATACGATGAATGTGAAAAACAGGGATTGGTGCATCCTTCAAGTCTAAAAGGAAGGCGAAATGGGGTAAAAATGCACTGGAGATTGTAATGCTCTCAGCCGATGAGGGAAACGACCACCCACGTATGTAAGTTGTGTGCGGCTTTGTTCGCCTCCTGCCTTGCGAAAAGTTGCGGAAATTGTTCTCCGTCGATACCGTCGAAGTATGAATGTACAAGGCTTGCGCAGCATTGGTTTTAGTCAGCAGTGCTGAGGAGCTGATTAGTTACGCAACGGTGCTTGGCGTGGAGGAATACTAATGATATGCAAACTGGTATGAATCTTGGACCAACAGGATGATATCCAGTCGATTCAGGAGTGCTCGTTTAAACGGTCTCGTGCGGACGGAGGTACAGAGCATTCCCTCAAATGTTGTTGTTTTCTGTAGAGAATAGCCAAATGTCGGGTTCACAAATCACGAACCAAGGAACTGCCTGGAGTCGGATCAACACGGGGCACAAGCGGGAACCCGGAGAGGTCAGCGACATAGGTAGCTCCAGCATCGATCAGAGTACCAGGACAGGGGAGGCCAGGCTCAAAGGTCACGTGGCCATCGACTAATCAGGACAATGGCTAATAGAACAACCAACGGAACCGACTGACCGAACAACCAATCGTGATCGAATGTCAACCCCGGATAGCACACACAACACAACTCAACGCACAACCACCAGCCCATCGGTGCGCTCCACCACGCTCCCTAACAACGTACTGAGGATCTCACCTCGATTGGTGACACAACGTTTGCAATCAAATTGCCCAGCTCAGCGAACAAACCAAAGACAATTGTTGTTTTCTTACAACCAGCTCAGGACATTTCGAAGTTTGCAAACAAAACAAATTTTTCGAGTAGAACATAAGGTTGACGGAAACTCGGGGAATGCGCCCACCTGATGAGCCCCGAAAGGGGGCGAAACTGGTCGTGGGCTATCGACAGATTTTCAGCAACCTTAAAAACGTTGTTTCACTAAGGATGGTGGCACACCATCTGAGGAGCAAAGGTGGTAGATGTCTGGGATGACAGGGTTTGCTTAGAGTTCCCCTAATCATCTGGTACTGCCCTACCCGTGACAGGAGAGTCACTGATAGCTGTGAATGCGGTAAGTTGTTTCGGCTAGCACAAACATTTCTTGGTGAGTTTGTCAAGATCCAGGCTAGGAGAACATAACTTTGCTCAGTCACCGGATTTCAAGGCTGCCCAGATGTTGATGATTTCAACAAAGCAACATAAATCAAAGCAAAGGTTGAGATCGTCCATCATGTGTAAGCAATACGCTAATGAATCAAAAGCACAAAAAATAAGAAAATTGGTAATGGTGAGTCTTTTTTCAGTGGGTTCGCGCTGCTCATGCTATCGGACCCTCTTTTCAGGCTTTTTGAAGTTTCCTGCACACGATACTCTGGACTTCTTTGTAGTATGCCTCCAGAGATAGGTCCAAAACACAGTTATCCGAGAAGATAAGTGAAACGGAGCGATAAGAACACCAATATTTTTCACCATGACAGAATCTATTTGGGACTACAGAAAGCCACAATATTGTTGAGAGCCAAAGAAGTGAAGAGTAAAGAATCAAACATGTTTGCGTTGCAACCTGGTGCACAAGATATCATCATAGAGGCCAAAGTCAGGAAATTCGGACAGCTCTAGAAGTGGACCACCAAGCGTAAGCCTAGAAAATAGGCGATTCTAGAGTTACATTCACCCCATTCTTGGCAAAGTTCAGTGACTTATGTGCCAGACTACCCTACAGAGGATCCCTGGTTCGAACTCAACCCACATTTTTCGATTTCTGGACAACTTGACAGTACGTCAGCTTTTGTGGGTGGAGATGGCTCAAGTGGTTTACTGACCGAAAGGTCCGTTGTTCGAACCCGACCTCTGCCACCCGACTGCCCCTGTCTAGGCTTGGGCAACCTGACAGTATCCCAGCCTTCGTGCTTCCTTCCGGTAGCATGGCATCTAGACACCAGAAGTGTGCTACAGCTGAACGAACGTCAGCTTTTGAGCTCATTACAATTTCAGTAGCATCTATGCTCCTAGATGGTCTCACGGGCAAAATGATACAATTTTTTGAATACTTTTGGAATGTAAAACGATAACATCCCGTCCGGCCAACGCGAAACAAAACCTTGTCCTCATCATAGACTTAAGAATGTCGGAAAATGACACTTTACTGTCGTGTAACCATAGGTGAAAAGGATACAGAAACCGGATGAAGGGAGATTTGGGGGTGCGAAAACCCGTGCGTTCCTTGAGAATCCGGTTGGTAACAAGATGGCTATTTCTTCGGAAATCATTGAAATGAAGGTATCATGAACATCGCGTTTTAAAACAAATAAACAATGATGATCGTTTAGCTGTAACATGCCTTCGGTGCCAGACTGCCATGCTACCCGAAAGAAGCACGAGGGCTGGGACAGACTGCCCAAGCCTTGACAGAGAAAGTTGGGTTGCAGAGGTCAGGTTAGGACCACGAACCTTCTGGTCAGTGAGTCCTCTCGGGCTAACCACGCTGATGGCGTCTTGTTCCAAAGTAACGTCATCAGCGTGATGACCCCAAGAGGAAAGCGATTTCAGCTCAGGAAAGGAGGAAATCTTGACAAATAAAAGTACTGGGCCGGTTAACGAGTTCCTAGAAGCACGTGACTCCTGGAAAATTCAACCAATCATCATTCCGGAACTGAAGCGATCTACCAACCAGTATGACAAAAAGGAACAGCAGTTCAGTCGAAACCCTCTTTTGGACCAAACCATCAGATCAGCCAGTTAGAAGACAGGAGCCACCAATGTGGTTTAGCAATGGGGCAGCGTGGTAGTCGTGTTTGATCGTCATTTAGATGTCAGCAGGGTTATGTCAGCAAGTCGATGCGGGCATTCATTCAAACAAAAAGCAATAGGCCAAGTTCACGCTGGGCGAGTAGGCTGTACAAGAGCCCGTATTGCACTTACACGTCGGTTAAACTGGTCGGGAAACGCCAGCTGCTAGGTTGCGCGGATTGGTTGTCAGATTAACGGCCATTCGGCAAGCGATTCTAAACAATTGATATCGGAACTACGCATCAATCGATCGGAATTTGAGAACTGCTGATGAGAATAGCAAAGTTCATGTTGTTTAGACGTCACTTATCCAGACATTCATCAATTCCCACGGAAAAATTGATATACCTGATGCCTTGGGCTTGGAATTGACAAAAAACGGTAAGACCATGTGCTTAAACAGTCATTCATAATCTGGCATTTCGCTGTCACGTGATAAATACAAGGATGGGTCTACAAGAAAAACGCTTGAACGGAACTTCTCGTGTTCCAGCGTAACTATAAGTCTAGTTATCCCTTAGCATTGCCGAGTGTACTGAACCATGCGGTCCTCCTATTACGGCTCAGCAGCGGCACGGTTCTTCAAACATACAGAGGTTCTATCATCAAATGCTGAACTGTCTCCACTGCCTTAGCAAGTCAAGCAATGCGCACCCTGAGCAAACAAACAGATTCATACTCGCATTATGGAANCGACACTTTGGATGAACTAATAACCGCTCTTCTGTTGATCGATTAGTCCCCACCGTCTTTTTGGTAACATCCACATCTTAGATTTTGGCTGGCGAGTCTTCAACTGGAGCTATACAAAGACTGTCCGTCGCGGATCGGTCTAATGTGCCTTCTTTTGAGGGACGCAACACTGAAAGGACTGTAAAAGCTCAGCAAAGCTTTCCACCGTCCATGAGTAAACAGAGTGAGAATTTATCCAACGACGTATGCTTAAAACCACCAGTGAAAGGAAGAAGGCCTTCGCTGCGAAGTTGTTTGTTGGGAAGCACCAACTGAAAAGTTACAGACTATTGGACAGGGAAGCAAGCAAATTATATGCATCTTGTTCATAAATACTGTGTATCCATCGTCTTCTCGAACGCGTCTTCCTGAACTTTCCTGGATATTCATTCACTGTTACTCAAATGCAAGCAAATGCGACAGAGCGACTCCACAAATTCCGTAATAGATCTCACTTTTCAAGAGACGCGAAGCGGATTCACGAGAAAACTACATACTACTCGCATGCTTCATCAGTAGTATCCACCGTCCCACTAGTATAAGTCAGTTGTGAATCGCTGTAGTCTTTTGAAAACTTAAAAGTTTGTCTTGATTCAGACATTCTTATCAATTTTTAATTAACTGCCCGTATCACATGTCCTTCCTGTGAGTAACTGGCCATTTGTTTTCATAATCAGACCAAAGACATTTTTTCATCACATGTGATTGATTTCTTTCGACTGTGATTTCTCTTGGCCGCCAACTCCGGCTTTTCACAGAGCGTTCCATCTCTGTATTTTGATGGATTTCTGCGAATGCTCATTGATTCAATTTCAGGGGAAAACCACATGCTCTCCTTTGCTTGGTCACAAACAGCAAGTTTTGTAAAGTAGGTAGGAACTAAAAGTTACAAAAGAATTTCCAGCGGACAGAACCAGGATTCAAGCGCGCATTTTGGGACAATAAGATTACTTTTTTGGGGCCAGAATGCTGAAATCTTGGAAAAGCCGGAGAATTCGAAGGAAAGTGTTTGCTTTGATCGATCCTCATTCACGGTTATTTCGAGGATAAAATTAACCGGAAGTCAGTTAAACCTGTCCAGTGCTCATCAAATGGTAAGTTGCGGAACTTCGAAAATTGCAATGTGTTAGTCAGCAATAATCGGGTACCTGTGTTGGTCAGTTCTTTATTCAGCTGGCCTGAAACTAAGAAGGGACTTGGTTTTTATCACCAGAAGTTCCAATCAGCGCCGTTGCACGTCCGAAGCGTACTCAAATCTTCAGGTCAACCCGTACAGTGGTAATACAAAGCGAACACCAGTTTCGTTTTTCAGATCTGAAGCATAATAACACCACACCGGTTGACGTTCGAATTGCAAAATTCTGAGCAGATATGGTAGGCCATGTAATCGAATTCCGGGGCTTGAACCCCGGCACTGTCATGGTTACACACTGCTAATTAGCTCTAACAAGAGTGAAACTCGAACCCAGTGGTTCCGCCTTTTTCTAAGAGCTAACCGGAGTAGGTGCGCCAGGAATGCACCGTTAAGATAAGGGATGGAAAATTTAACTTCAGTTTACTACTTGAGTGAACGTGATCACGACATTACAAATAATGATAAAGTAGTGCCTTTTACGGAAAATCCTTCGAAGGTCCACTATCGACCTCCAACAAGACTCTACGAAGGATACCAACGTACATGAATCACAAATCCATCTTTCTCGTAACTTCCAAAAAGCAGTCTTGATCACACGACTCCATATTCGAATCTGTCTGAGTTGATCGATTTGTCCACAATTTTTGATTCTTGCAAACACAATGCCCCAGACTGCACGAGATTTGCGGATTATCGAGTATCTGAAATAGGAAAAAACTGCACGCATTTGACAAAGCCATGCATTTAGGGGGCCAAAGTATGGCGGAAAGACCGATCAGTCTTGACTTAGACGAACTTGATACTGTACAAAAATTTGTCGTGTTCAACAGAGAGTTTCATTTAAAGGATCTTTGCCAAACAAGCCCCGCCACTAATTCAAAAAGTGCATGTGCGAAAAGTTAAACCCCGCCACATTTTGCCAGCTCCAATTTGATGTAGACACACAACCATGACCTATTTCTAGCTCATTTTGTGCAAACGTTTTCTCCGTTCGGACGTAAAACCATGAATGAACTTTCTGACGCTTTCAGCTCTCGTTCATGGAAACGAGAAGGCAGTACGTTCCTTTGCAAAGCCACGGAGTGATCCATCAGCAAAGTTTACGCAACAATGGCCACCTAATGACACTTTCAACTGTTTCTGAAAAGTGGAGGTGTAATGCTTGACAGTGTCGGCAAGAAAACGGTCATCGAAAGGGAATTTGGCTGGAGCGGTCTAGAATGGAGTTTAGGAGAGTAATTCTGTTCATTTATTGCTTTGCTGGTCCTTTGGCAAAAATCAAATTCTGCTCAGAAGAATTATCTGTTAGCCACACGACCGCTCTTGACTGGAAGAACTTTCTTTGCGTAGTTTGCGCCTAGCGGCTTTCGTCTGCTCCAACGGTTAATCATACCGAAAACTTTGTGGATCCAACGACTGGAGCTCACACACAAACCATCGAATCTCTTTGGCACGTCTACAAGATGCAAAATAAACGCCAATACGACACACACCGATCTTTATTGGACGGCTACTTGTGTGAGTTCGTTTGAAGGCAAAGGTACCGGAAAAAGGACCTTTTCATGCAACTTTTTAATGACATGTCCCAATTTTACCCTCTTCATTGAAAAATAAAAGTACACATTTCACGGCCTTTTTTCTCATCTTTTTTGGGTGGCAGGGCTTATCTGGAAAAGATCCTCTTTAAATGCATTGCGCCACACGGATTTATGCAGCGCTGTATCACTAATTTGCTTGAGACGTCGAAATTTCGAACTAAATTGTTAACCACACAAACAGTTTTAGATCGAAATCGGATTCACAATTACAACGCCCGAAGAGAATGCACAGACGGTTATGTGACCATTCCTCACTAAATTGTCATCTTGCAAGAAGAAATCAAATCCGTTTTTTGTTCCAGTGGCCGTCACAAAAGTGTTCTCCCTGAGGAGTTATTCTGACAGTTGACTGACTCTAGAAAGCTTCGCGAAACGGCTCTAAGATTAAAATACATTGTTAGATTTTGATCATGGCTAGGTAGAAAGCATTCTGTTGCAACGATAATCATTTAAACACACTGCTTCGGAATCAAATCAATCGATTTAAGAGCTAGATGGAAATCTGATGATGAAGTTTGGTATCTGCATTAAGTATTCACTTGTAAAGTCAAAAATATCATCTAGTCTAAAGGCATATGCGATCGGGTCTCAATGAACTCACGAGGCGTCTCGTTCTTAGAGGGGTAGCAAAAGTAGTACCCGTTTTGATGGAGAATTCGTTTATGCTGATAAGCCATCCTCGTTGAGAATCATCGTCAGTGTATTTCCTTCAAAAGTCCATGCACTTCGGAACCCACGACCTCCCATCTGGTCATTTGAGTGCTCAACGGTATGGTAACCAGCACCTGATTAGCATTGTGTTTACCTCAAAATTGAACGATGTATGGGGCCGCTTGTCCCACCTAGTTGAGAGTTAATCACACTGCTGATCAGCCAGTGACGGCTGAACGGTGGAGTGTTCAATCGATGACCGGAAGGTCGTAAGTCCGAAACTCTGAGTTTCGTGAGATACGCACCCTTGGTGACTCCGAGTGAGGAGAATCAGCTGTACCGGTGTTTCTCAGCATCTCATCATAGACTGGTTCTGCTTACACGACGAAACCTCAGTTGGAATTGCCAAATCTCCTTACGCTACAAAAAAAAACACTAATTTTTTAAGAACGCGAGTGTAGCAGACCTACAGGCTGATACCAGTTGGTTTTGTGTGACTTACCAAAAACCTTTTAACTTAGAATAGGTTTGGATAGAACTTGCAGGCATTTCTTATTCCGCAAGTGTGCCTTACGGATTTGTCAATCAAGGCAGCTGTTGATCCGTTCACCGAGCGAAGCAACTAGGTTGCAAACGTTCGACATCAGAGTATGCATCAGCGGGACGTGTTTCTTATCGCTTGCCTCTATACTATTTTCAAAAAACCTTCATAAATCTTCCCCTATGGGTCGGCAGCTCAAGAACAGTTTCCTGTGATTCCATTCCTCTTTCTGCTATCTTTCTGATATTTTATCTTATTTTCATTCAGTGTAGCTTTATTCCAGGGCTTTCTTGGTCCGTTCCCGGTTTTTACTACTTTCTGGCATGATCTTCATGTGTTTGGCAAGTTACCTATTCCTCATGACAGAACTTCTCTGTCTGCTTAATCAAATTTCATCAGTGCCTTCGAAAACACTGTTAAGCCGCTGCATTTCGTTGCTTTTCATGGTGACGAAAGTATCGTTCACAAAATTAATCCATATTTTTGGATTCCCATCAAATGGTGCGACTGAAGTTATTGAAATATCCACTAAGATCAAAGAAGACGGACTATAAACGCAGCAGAAATCAGGAGGAGACCAAAACCACTCGAACGAAGCCTGATTGAGAACTAATCAAATGCATATAATGCAGAGCACAACGCAGCACAGTTCACATTCGGCTGAGTCTGATGAACAGCCCAACAGCCACCAAATAATCAAGCAATAAACGCACAACACACAAATTAAATAGGTGTTAGGGTTTGAGATAACCAGAACTTAAAATTGGTGTATAAATCTCCTCCCTTCCAGCTGGCTAACAAAGACGTGGGGTACGGCTTGGAAAAACAACTGTGTCCAGCTATTCACATCAGTGGGATACTGCAGTTGTCTGATGATTACCACACCACATGGTTAAGGTATAGTCCAGAATTCACCGAACTTTGTCCTTCTCAGCAGAAAGCTTATTTTAGCATCAGAATCGTGTTCTTGTAGGTCCGAATGCTAAGCGGTACTTTATCCTTTTGAGGAAGTCTGCACTATCGGCAATAGTTCCATGTGGCTCTGCTTGGCTGATATAACAAGTACATTTTGTTTGGCCGCCGGCGAAGTACGGCTAGTTAATTAGTGCTTCCAATTGCATTTGGAAGTGTCCCACAATGTCTTTCACGAGAGGGTCCCACCACTGTCTAATAAGCACGTTGTAGTTTGTCTTGGATTGGCGTCAAACGGTTGGACCCAACTAACCGTTTGTGCAACTTCGGAATTGAAAAATGACCCTGAGGAAAGCGTAGCACTGTGCACGGTTAGGCCGCAAACCGCTTGGGCCGCCCCGGTTTGACCTGGAGGCCCCTTTGTTTTGGTCCTGAGTTGCTTGAAAAATGACCCTGAAGAACGCGTGGCACTGCACGGTTAGGCCGCAAACCACTTGGGCCGCCTCGGTTTGACGTGGAGGCCCCTTTGTTTTGGTCCTGAGTTGGAATCACCCTAATTTGGAAGACGTATTGTAGAAGACTGAACATTATCAGTATGATGTTTGCAGTACCGTCGAAAAATAATGAAGTTATCAGGTCCTTGACCTGTTGTTTCCAGATGGGAAGTTTCAAAATAATGTGTCCCCTGGTTTTTACACCCTTGAATCACACTGGTAAACTTAGTGTGTATTATCCATCCCTTCCAAGTGCCCCATTTGAGTGTCACTCAATAAATCGTGCTGATCGATCTGGCCAAGTGAATGCAGTGGACCTTGTTGATCACGTGATTTGCGGTAGCCCTAGTCAGAATTCACACATCTCCATCTCTAAACCAGAATTCAAATATTCCATTGGAGAGATGTCACATCGGACGAAATGGGTGGTCTGTGGAACACTCGTTACCGACTAAATTGATCAATATCGAAGAGCTGTAGGCTGGGGATCTACTTTCATGCAGATGTTGGGTAACTTGTGACAGTTTCCAAAGGCATCCGTATGTACCCCGACCTTTTGCGCTGACTGTGTTCTTTCTGCATTCGCTACTAATATATATTCCAAGATCTTTGAGCTGTTATTTTAATCAGTAGTTCGCCATCAGGTTAACATGCGTGCGCAGCTTCCGGGTCTCGTTAAACAGGTATCCAATTACGGAATATTAAAAACTGCTGTCTTATAATGTATGTGGATTCATTTACTGACCTTGCACTGGAAGATTATGTACAAACATCAAACTGAGACCACGTTGAGCAGCCAATTCCTCTTTCGCAGGAAGACTGAATGACAAGTTTGCAGTTACAAGCACCTCAGTGGTTGTGTTACTGAAAACGACAGTACAGTCGAAATTCTGGAGGTGAACCCCTCGGTCTTACTCAGTCGGAAGAGAGAAGAGATGAAAAGTGACTATCTTAAGTTTTGATGAACCAGTCAGCTGTGAAACAAACACATCTTATAACAAGTTCAGAAAATTCGACGCGTTTCATTTTATAATTAGGTGTTATTCCACAACGCCAACTCACTTTGCACCCCGTCAATTTCGTGGGCCAAATCAGCTAGCCCCTAATTTATGGCGCCCCAAATTACATATCGGCCTCACTCGCGTGAGCTTGCCTGCGTCACATGAAACCTTGTAAGCTACTGCGTTCAATTCCATAATCCCCCGAGAGGTTGTCGCTATCTAGTTGGCCTGATATTTGTTTGTCTACAGGGTGGATAATTTACTTGGTAAAAGCCCACGTACAGACTAGTCCGAATATCATGCAATTATCTCCGACAGCGCATACTTTCACCGGAGACACGAAAACTAATCAGAAGAGCGGCGGATAGGAGAAACTGACTAACTTTCCAACAGTTAAAGACCAAAGCGGAAAGCTTGGTTCGACAAAAGTTTTGGATGGAATATAACGAATGAATTCACAACTGTGGTGCGCGTGGAGTTGGGGGACCGAACAAGTTATGGGACAAACCGAGACGAGAAGAAAGTGTGTCGTCTAGCAGTTGGCGGTAAGAAGCCTCCTATTCAGGTCAGTTGTATAAAACTCGTCAACGGACCAGCGACTCACCAGAAACAACCAAATGGAGTCCAACTAAATGGCCAGCATTCGAAGTGAATTTAAAGGTCATCAGGGGATGCCTGCACACAACACGAAGCGAAATTGGGCTTGCGTGGTGCTGCGCTCAAGACCTTGGAGACAACATCGACGGGCGAACCTGTCTCCAACCGACCTGAAGGTCATCATAACAATGGGCACATCACTAGTTACTTGCTAATCATCAGAGCGACGGCTTAATTCATCATTTCCTTTCAGTTTCAGTGCAATAAAGCACCTTCGGTGCACCCATACCGCACCGTGCCGATGGAAATCCTGGTGACTGAACAATGATGGAGTGTTGTGACCGACAACTGATTATCATGTGAAAGCCAACAAAGCAACACACTGCGAATGTGGCAGAAATCCACACACCAAGCTATCTCAAAACCATTTATCGGTGCTAGATGATCAAATATAAATGGTTTGGAAATATACATATTTCATCCGAATACAGACTTCGTTGGATCAAACGCCAGTTCGACTTCCGAATGCAAATAGCAACATACAGCCAGTGGACTCAGGCAACAATTTCTGACTACCAAGCGCTTCGAGTCACATAGTTGGCCATCCAAACGGTATTATGTTGGTATACAGAGATTAGTCACAGACTTGGCTTCAATGACAGGACAAAAATCTTATTGAAAACTATCAAACCTCACACAACCATCGGTAAGACTTGAAGAGGACGGGTTCAAAGATCAAGCTGACACCGATCTATCAGAACACAGACTACCGGATCAACCAATAAAACTACCGAAATAAACAACCAATCATGGTGAAGGTCAGCCACGGCTAACAGCATGTTCATTGAAACACATCACACAAGCGCTGGTGTAGTGCAGTATCCTGCTACACAACGGCGTACTGATGATGTGAACTGGACTGGTGATGAATCTTTCGCAACTAATTGGTTTTACTCAGGAACCAAATCATGTGAACTGGACTGGTGATAAATCTTTCGCAACTAACTGGTTTTAATCAGGAACCAACCAAACGGCCACACTAGGAGTTACATACATCAGTGTTGATCACCGACCGTTAGGCCGAGTAGGACCTTAAAACTTGTATGAACAAATGATCCCGACTGAACAGGTCCTGACTTTCAAGAAGAATATCAACCACTTGAGCCATGCTCAGCAATCTTCGACCGATACTGTCAATTTTTTCGCAATTAGTTCGAAAGACCTATTGTGGTTTGGTTCAACTATCCATAATCCTGACATTCTTTTCACTAGTTAGCTTGCTGTTTGACCAGCTTGTCGAACAGTTCTTCGAGAATGGAACCAGTAGACTTGCAAGCTGGAAAGACACAGGAAGAGACTGTAATCGTGGTGACGATTTATTCGAGTTTTCGTCATGAATTCACCTGTTCTCTAACCATGTCCTTACCCCCGGGGTCTCTGCATCATCTTGCAGAAAGATCATCTGAACATTCCTACACAAGAAGGAATGATAAGCTAATATGACACCGCTTCGTACAATTCTGGAAAGAAGTGGTCTGGAAAAAGTACAATGAACCACCGAAATTTTGTGTAGAACGTATCACACCGTCATCTTGGAACGTCCTTGCACCTGAGACCCCCCGAATTAACATTTGATCATTTTGATTGCCCCAATAGCTATCAGTTCTTGGAATGATTCAATGGTCCAGTTAGAAAAGCACATCACAGGCTGGAGGCTCTTGAGTACGTCAATTGCGTCAGTAAGGTATGTCTTGAACACCTACCTCGCAAGCAAATGAAATCGGTTCATCAAGCGGGTCATCAAACAGCTTCCTGGGAAGGTTTCCCCACAAGAGTGTGGGCATCAGGATTCTGAACAGACTTGTTATGTAGCTTGTTAGATGGCTGGTGATTCAGCTAGCTCCACCCAACTCCACATGTTATGCTCCCGAAACAAACTTTTCGGAGTTTGAGAAACCTCTTGAGTTTTCCAAAAAAAGTGCCCGATCATTCACGATCTAGTGCAAATTAGTGCCACTCCCAGTTGTCACCCGGTTGGAATTAACGGAACAGTCTTACAGTCCCAGTGGCCTGACAATGGAGTGCTCGATTTGAGAAGAATACCATGTTGAGTAGATGGTATATTAATAAACTGGTGACCATCCTGAGATGGTGACAAAGCCTATCAACTCGATGTTGCATATATATGACACGCAGTCAAGTTTCTCAGTTAAAAGAAGCACGCCATTCACCACTTTCTGAGGCTATATAAGGTTTAAAATTCTCTCTTTACCAATAAAATCACTGGTTGGCTGTTCCTAGAATCAGACATTCCTACACCCAAGTTCTCTTGTCTCATTTGGTTAAAAAAGCAAGATAAAAACATTTCGAGAAATATTACCAAACGCTGTCAAACAGCGCTAAAGTCGGTTGTAGGTCAAACGTAAACCAGCACATCTGTTGGTTGCTAAGCAAAGAAGTTTCACATAAAAAATTGGAGCTGTTTTTGTCAACTTACCAGTATGGATGACCTTGATTTAGGCTGGTTTTTCACTGCTAACCTGTTGATACCTTCTATTCTAATTGAGACGTATTTTATAGTATAAGACAGATTAAGTATCCTAAACGCCGGCACTTCGTAATTCATGGGTCCTTGTGGATCTAAAGCGAGAAGGCTTTTGGCTAAATTTCAGTTTTGCGTTTTTTGTGGTTATCCACTGGTATCGGTTTTCGTAATTTCCTTCCAAACCGAACAAAGACACACTGTGTCATCCATTACGTTGACAACTGAACTTCCCCACGTTTATCCTGTCCCCATTTGTAACCCCGCCCCACTTTCGTGTTTAGTGTGTGTATATGAACTGACGTTTGTTTGTCCTTACCACTTCACCCATTTGGCCTTGAGGTCATCCGGCCATTTGTAGCCGACTTTGCCCCCGTGCGACTGTCGCACGTGGAAGCCTGTTTGCTCTTTTGGTTTGTACTTTTGCAGTCCAAGTGTACCATTTGTTTTGGACGAGTATCTACTGTTGAGGTTTGTATAATTTGTGAATTTGTCTTACGTTAATAGTACCGTATAGAAACCCAGCTCCGACTTTGTTTTGCCTTCCCGGAGGTTCAGGTATTACGCGTCACTCGTAGATACCGTTCGCCAGCTACACGCACTTTGATTTGAGTGCTAACATTCTATTCGCAGGGTAAACATACTGTGAGTGGGCGGATACCAATAGACCTGTGTGTGAGCTGGGTTGGAACCTAGTCTGGTCACTGATGGCCGACAGTTCGCGGACGAGCTGGACGATGCTTGCCTGGTTCACTCCCTGTTCAGATTATTTGCTGATGCTCTGCTTATGACCTGTCGACATTCTGACTGGAGTTTTGAAACTCCATCCTTGATAGTGTTATCCAACGGCTCATGTTTGTTTGAGTTCCAGACAAACAGTTCCTCTGAAAGTGTTTTCATACGCATCTCCTCATTCAGTAAATACAGTTGTACTATATATACGGTTAACACTGAGCCTTTTGAGAGCCAGATCTAGGCTCGGGTTGGGATTATGAAAACCGCACTAACTTACCATATGTTGGGTAAGGTTTCGCACACAGTCTTCCTGGAAAAGTACGGGGACCTGAAATGTGCGGTCCAACGAGTGGTAGGATTGCAAGTCACGAAGAGCTGTCCGAACGAGCAACTCAACCGCACGAGCCGGAACCGGATTCGCCAACGAAGCCGGAGTCGTTGTGGATTGATCTGAGAAGAGTATGGGAGAGAAGAGGACAGCCAAACTAGATTCGTCTACTTCACAAGTAGGCTCGTTGGCAATACCGGCCAGGAGCTCGAACACCGGGCGAATGACCATAAGTAGTAACCGGGTCGGAACCAGCTGGAAAAGCAAGCGGATTGCACGTCGCTGGTAAACCTCGTTTGCTTTAGCATTGTTTACAAGTTGGAAGAATAGGTTGCGCAAGTAGCGTGGGATAAGGCCAATCCCGTGGTGACGCAATACACGAGCAAGAACGCTGGCCAGTACACTAATCTCATAGCCCTCCAGGATTGTCACAATTTCTGTTGCCATTGCAGGTCTGTGCAATACTTCGTCTGTTTGATTGCTCGAACAACTCCAGGGATTGACGCGCGGCGGGAACAGTTTTCGTTCCAATTCGTTCATGTTTGATTGATTTCCAGGTCTTCGGAGAATGAAGCGTTGCTTGTCTGTTTATAAATAATAAAAAAGTAGCAGAAACGACTTACTCGGAATAATAGATCTCGACAAAATTGCTTAAAACGCTGAGGCAGTGGGCGTTAATCAACAATGAACTTACAACGCTTGCCCTCCAATAGGTAAAGTACCAGTGTGTGAACCACAGTATACCAGTGTTCCAGTTCTTTGTCTACAAAAACAGTGGCATTGGGGGATGAATTTTCATCAGACAGAAATTTCTTGTGCTTCAAAAAAGAAATACTTTAACACTTCTCAACAAAGACTCCAAGATTAGTTAGCTAATGATTGAATGTCACCAAATGCATTTGTTCACATTCACATCACTCTCGTTTGAGCAGTCGTCCTCCTGTTCTAGCTTGATTACTCTGATGAAGCTGCACCAAAGGGCAGCACGTAACTCGAGTGTCGCTCTTATTAGAGCTCATCAACAGTGCACATCCAATGGCCGTGTCCGGGGTTTGAACTCCGCACCGCTGACATGCGAGGCGAACGTGCTCCCACTATTCCACCACTATTCCGGAGTTCAAACCCCGGCATGGCCATTGGATATGCATTGTTGATCAGCTCTAATAAGAGTGAAACTCGAATCCAGTGCTTCCCCCCATTGATGTGGATTCACCAGAATAATTGCGCAAGGACAGGAAAGCAACTGTTCAAACGAGAGTGATGTGAATTAGAACAATTCTGTGATAGAACGATATCTACGTTTAAAAGTTGTAAAGAAGTGAACGACTATGGTATGAAGAGAACTCCTCTCAAGGCCTTAAATGAAACATTTTATTGACTGGTAGGAAACCTCTGTCATGGTCACTCACAGGCTGCCAGGGCACATCGGGATTAGCAAGACGCGCAAAAGAACGGAGTTCCACCTCGTAACACAAGCACTACACTACCCAAGTTTTTCATCACACTAAAACATCAGAACCCCAGAGAGGATGATAACCCCTCGCCTCCTTATTTCATTTCTTCTTGCATTTTGAAATAACTTGAAATTGTGTGATGCACTGAATGAGTCTGAAATTTTGCCCTCAGCCTGGTAGCAATTTGGAGAAAATCAATATCAGACTTTGCGACTGACATTACATATCTAATTACTTCTAATATCTATCAACAGAGGGTAAAAATGCAGTTAGAAAGCCAGTAAAGTCTTGAAACCCATTCAAAATATGCATAAGGTTTGCGACACGTCGATGCACTGAATATTTGCGAAAACCAGAGTGGTTTGTTTGGCTACTATAAAAATATATTTGCTGAAGTGTGCTGTGCACAGAGAAGTCAATCAAATCAACCGAAGTGGCGAGATTTTGAGCACTAATCTTCTTCTGTTGGAGGGTGAAATCTCTGCTGGGATTTATGTATCTTCTCGTGCCTCAACATTCACCTGAGTTGCCCTTATTTGACTGCAGCTCTTGAAGAAATCTTGTTTTCATTCTGTAGAGACACTGCTTTCACTGTTCTAGAAGGAGATTGATACCTAGTTTGCCGATCAATCTCGTTGGATCCACTTGTTCCACATTGTTGTGCTAGGCTGCATTCCTACATATCGAAGGTGTTGACATGAGCATCATTCTTGTTGAATTCAAGCCGCTCAACTGCGTGATTGTGCAGCAGGTGAAAATTCAGGGTTAACGACAGAATTAACCAGTTTGGATCATCCAAAAGAAATGTCTGAATTATTCTCGCACCAGGAATAACATCACATACCACCAGCTTAATCTTCTGGTCAATACAGAAGTTCCCACGTTCATGTGGCCTGTATGTGGCCTTACACTAAATTGTTTAAACTCTTTCACCTAAGCAGAGAACAACTTTGGCTTCTGACAGAATCAACTATACATCTCTGTCACCCGAAAATCCAGCTCCCCTTGTCCGTGGTCCTCCGAATCCTGCAGCTGTAAAGGGGGAACCTTGTCCTACTTATTTCCTGCTTCCGGACGGTTCTGGACAGTTTCTAATCAAGCACGTGCACAAATTGATGTGGGTCACCTGTCTTCTTCGCGTCCACTGTCAGTACGTCGGAATTTCGTTTGGTATACACAGAAGCAGTAGTCACCTTGACCAGACGAGCAACATCATTTTGTTGTGGCCGCAGTTTCGCTACGACAGCACTGTCTGCCAGATGACTCAAACTATCATGACCAATCACTGCTGCAGCAACCCGTTTTTAGCTTCCAGCCCAGGTGAGGGCTGTTAGTTGGTGCAGCGATACTGACCGGAGTATCGAATGCTCCTCTTATGTCTCACAATGGATGATGGTTTTGCAAGCCGCCCTAACATGTGCGTACATATGGCCCGGTCAGGGGCCAACTTCATCACGGTGGAATGTTTGCGATCTGTTGACCCCATGAATGGAAATCTGAGAGAGAGAGCAAGTAACATGGCAGGGAAGCCGCAGACCACGTGTCCTATTGTGTCGTCTTTGTGTCCTTGGAAAAGGTGTTCCGTTTCACCGACATTCCGGACTAAACGTAAAATTCCATTTGGTATCTTTGCTTGTCTTGGAGCCAATTAATGTTTGAAGTTCAGTCAAACTGGTCTTAGCGATTGGATCTTATTTCACGCAGAACTAAGGTGATGGTATTCCGTTCAGCTGGCATCGATCAATCGAAAAACATAGGCCGGGATTCTCTTTACTTCGATATGATAAATCTGTTTACGATTCAACTCCCGGAACGGAAAACAGTACACTGATATGCATATCTACACAGAAATTGCCTAATTTTTTCAATGTTTTTCCGTCACCCACGTTTTACACAAATTTTCACAACTGTCACTGTATGTCAACTCGAGCAGACCACAGGGATTCGCGAGTTTGCAGAAGCTTGGTTTTCAGGGGAGATCCACCAGCCGGAGGAATTCGAAAAATTATGGGAAATTTGAAAATTCAAAAAGATTGCTTTAGTAATTTGGTCTGGCTGTTTGGTGAAGTATCATCAAGCATGAATTTGTCTATCGGTTTGACTTGATTATTCACATGCATTCAGTATTCAGGAACAATGACAACACGTCCACATGGCTTTTCATAACTCTGGGTTTCAACTTACGACCTTGTCAAAGATCTACACAACTAGTGAACTATTGTGAGCATGAAAAACCATATCACCTTTCCAAATGGTGTACAAAAGGACATTTTTGTGTGGGACGCAAACGAAAGATATCTTCGAATTCCTGTTGGCTGTTTTGTTGACACCAAACTTCATTACAAATTACGGTTTTTCACCTCAATGCGTTGCAGTTCTTTGCAAGTCAGATTTTCTGCTTGATCACCGGATTAGGGCATGTTGTAAGGAATAAATCGATGCTACAAGCCTCAAAATGGAAGGGATGAACACTCATCGGATCACTGACTCATAGTAACGAACAGGAGACAATACATGCTCGTAAATCGAAGGAATATCAGTTTCTGGGAGCGAAAATAATAGCAAATCGATACGTGAAAAAGCCCAACAAGGAAGACGATCAGGTGGCCGATATCGAGAGTTTTCCTCCAAGAATCGGATGAAAAGGATCTACAGAAATTCCTGCGGAATGCAGGAATCTGAAATACTCACAGAAATGTTCACTCCACTTCCCGCCCAAGGCGTCAGTTCACCAACCGAAACCGGACAGGAAACGGACGAAATGTGATTGCGCTGAGTTCGAACCTCCGACAACATACAAACGATCGCGAGTTAAGGATGGAGTATGTGCGTGACCATGTGCCTAATTTATGGGTATAATAAGTCAACAGTAGGCATACACCAAAGTGTTTCGTAGATGTTTCGGGGTAACGAACGCCTTAAAGAGACGCTTATTTTCCTTTTTGTGCTTGTTTCGGCCAGTTTTACTGATAATCGTCAGTTACTCTCTTATGAGGGACAATTCTGGAAAGCACTCTGAATCGATCGCCAGAACACCCGGGGTCATTGGCTGTCAGCCCACTTTGGTACAGCCCTATGGGAAGCTGCTGAAGCTACCGACGCTTGATATATATCACATCAGGCTGATCAATCCCTTGAACCCTTGCTACTGTAAGTTCTCTCATTGTGCTTCCAAAGTGCCTTTCCAAACCTTAGGTCATAGTACGGTGGAGTAGCAACCCGGCAAGTTGCACAGCAAGGCTCAACACTCAGCATTATAGGACCTGGAGGTAGAAAACCCTATTTAGATCAAGAAAACTGCCATCACAACCCACGCCAGTGTTTGCAAATTCTAAAACTTTAGCGTACGGATCAAGCGTCTTTCACTGAAGGTCTGGAACAAACTCACCGGCACAATGATCTTTGCTTGATGCTGTGCGTATCTGAGTTGTCAATGGCAAATCCAAACTAGAATTGACACGACTTTGTTGACCGGTTGACTTTGCACTGGTTCGCAAAGCTTTGGATTCCTTGATCAGTGCATTCTGGATTTTCTTTGTGTCTTCTGGGCTGAAGCATAGATAGCCAAGGTAGTTTGTGATCAAAGCAAGGAACGAGGACGGGAAACGGCAGCGGAATTCGTGCACCCCTATCGTCGGGTTCATGATAGACAGATCCATTTGCATGGCGGAGAAAGCGCTCTTGGAACAAGTGGACCTATGTTTCATGGGTTCCGTTGTGCAGGCATTCGGGTACATCGGCGACTCGTTCGGGGAACCGAATAACTGTAAGAGAAACAGTGAAGAACGGTTCTGGATTCGACAACTTTTCCACCTATCGGTTTTTGATTGGTTTGTCCTGACGTAAACAGTTTTGACAGAAGAATCAGAGTTGCATGTCGCACCCCAAAAGCAACACGAATGAAAAGTTTTCTCCGATAATTTCTTCAGAGTGATCTAACGATAGTGAGGCAGAACCTGAACTGTATAGTGTTTCGAACTCTAGGACACTTAAAAAAATGACTTCAGTATCAAAATTGAAACTCAATCTCTGTTTTGCTTTGCAAAACATTGATTCAGGTTGACGGAAACTCGGGGACTGGGCCTCCATGATGAAAGGCGAAACCCGTGGTAAGCTGTTGAAGAGTTTTCAGCAACCTTGTGAGTAGTTCCCTTTATGAAAACATTGATTCTTATTTATCCCCTTGGAGAAACTCGGACACTTCTATCGTGTGGGAATGCCATCTTCTTAAACAGGAATAATACTTGGACGCTCTCGCTAACCTGTCCAAGGTTGTTTATTCTATAGTTTGGTTCCCTCCTCCTAAGTTTCTGGCATTCTTCAAATGGAGGAAACGTTTGAGTGTGTTGAAGTTGAAGTTTGGACTCTTCCAGTTCTTTTTGATTTACTACATAGTTGTAAGATTGTTTGCCTTCTTCCTCAAGTACACAATAGTGACCTTCAGGTCACACTGTACTAAACAGCCCTTGTTGCAATGTTTTTCAAGCCCAAACTCTCCTAACTATTTTGAGCATTCAGCGGTCAGCCCGTAATTCTAACGAATTTGTACCACATTCACGCAAATCCAACTCACTGCAAAGCAGTGCACTTGAAACTCATCTGTACACTGCGACCTTAGCAAAGTAACAATAAGCATTCGACACGTGTCTATCCGACTGCTAAACTCCGTGAGCTTCCATGAATTCAGGAACTGGGTTCAACAGATTGGGAGCCACTCCCAACAGAAAATCATGTCGGTCCACCTGCGACCGACATGTACTGGGAAAATAGACCGCCAGAAGGTTTCTTTGGTCCATAAAGAACTGAGGAGATCGATAGTGTGGTGAAACGGTGACAGGTGACAGGCTACATAAATTAAGTACGGCTGCGACACTTCGCCTGGGTCCACAAATCCAATATCGTCAATCGAAAAGCACTTGGTTATAGAGTTTTTGCACTGTTGAACGATCGCAGCATTTGGTGAAGGTTCCTCTCACAGCAAAAAAGACGGGCAGTTCTATGTGTACAAAAGATTGTGACCTAATCAGCTTACTGCCTAGAGACGTTCAGGAGTTTCGTTCAATAATGAAAGCCATGATCGAATTCACCAAAGCAGAAAGCAAAAAAAGATGCTTGGAGATTTTAGTCAGTTATGGAAATGAAACAAGCCAAGGTGTATTGAACCAGCGATAGCATAGCAACAGCAGTAACAAAACTACCCTCACTGACCTATGTTCAAAGTTTGCTCAGTTATTCGATGTTTCCGGACCAAAGGTTTTTAAAGTAGTATCCCAACAACTATTCATCAAGACAAAGTTTTTAAGCGAACGTAAAATCAATAGGTTTCATCTAGTTTGCAATCTCTGTGGTATACTATCCTCTTCCAAAACGGAGGGGATCTTGGTTAGGAGTTTTCAAACCTTATTTGAGTATTACTGTTGATTGAAAGTAACATGTTTTTAGTGTGACATCTTTCATTGTGTACGTGCTACTTGTTTCGAGTTGCTCGTAATGAACTCAAGTTCGTTCTGTTCATATATGTGTTTAAAACATTCTAACAGTCGAATACCTGTTTTACACAACTCTTGGTGCTTTGCAGATCGATCAAAGTGGAAAAACGTTTCAATCAGTTCAAACAGGCGTCCTGAAGTGGTTGTTCGGGCAAATACTGGGGTTGAAGAGTGTACATGATACATGATATCCAGAATGGTTGGCATGCCTTTACTACAGACGGTCTGAGGGAAATGGAGTCCGGATAGGACAAGCCTTACTCGCAGCGAAGTAGTTACCAGTGCTCCGTCCATCCCGCGGCTCGGTGAATTAGTTTGAACCCAAGCAGACATGCGTTTGTGCATTAAACACGTGCTCCCTGAACGTTTAGTCATTGGGGTTTTTTTTCGAACTGAAAATATTTTCTTCTGAGGCTGATTAGTTAATGTGTCCTAATTTTTGTGACAAATAATGAGGTGGGGCAAAGTGCACGGTGAAACTATGGACTTCAGTTGTTCACTATAGAGCGATTAACTCACGGTCCGTACGGGATGGCCAATTGGGTCAGCACAGCTCCAGAGTTTGCATGAGTGCCTTTTCTATGATGATACCGGCCATAGGTAGCTCAGATGATTGTCAGCTTCTAAGCATTCATCAAGCCAGTGGCCACTCGTGACCGAATGGTTAAGTGTTCAAACTATAAGCCAGGAGGTCCGGGTTCGAGACTCTTCGGAGTTTCGTGAGATGAGCACTGCTGATGATTCCCAATAAGAATGAAGCAGCTGTACACAGTGCTTCTCGGCTTTTCAGCATAGATTGGCTTCACTTACAGGAAGAAATCACCACAAAAAAACCAAATCTCTTCACACTACCAACAATTCATCAAGCCCTTGATTTATAGTGAAGCTAATGGTCGTGCGGGCTAGGCTAAGTGGGCTCAGTAAATCATTCAAACTGATCTAGTCGTTCCATGTAATCGATAGAAAATTGTACTGTTCCCTACTCAAACATTAGTTAGGTAGCCCCATAATTAGAGCGTTTTATGAACCTTTTAGCGAACTTGCTTGTTCCTCATAAGTGAACGAGGGGGGAGACATGAGCACTAGATCTTGGCGCTGTCACGTTTCTGACGTTTACCTTCATTCAGCGGATGTTGTTCCAATCATTCTTGAAATAAATCTTTGCATTTTCATCAGGCTTCACGGAGCGTGATGATTTCTAGACGATAATTCCACAGAGGTATGTTACGGGTTGTAGAACTGATGTGTGGGTGTACAATAAATAGTTGACGTTTCCATTTTGATCTCTGTGGCAAAGATTTGCTACATACAATGAGCTCTGATGTGAATGGTGACAGTCTACTTATTTGTTGGTTTCCCTGACCTGTTTGTACGGGTTCTAGCCTCCTTCGGGACACTGTGCCCACTGTTCATTCCACCAGTGCGAATTCGTTCAACTCATTCTGGTTTGAAAAGTAACCCACCTGTCATGGCGCATGTGTTCCACACCAGAGGAGTGCTTCTGCTCTTTGGTGCGTTGTGTTTTCATCAAAATCGCCCTTTAGACCATACAGCTTTCTTGGTGATCTTTTCATGAACCTCCTGGGAGAAATTTCCGCCCTAATCTCATTTCAATGAATTCCAGTTCCGATCGGATCATGTTCTATACGCGTTAATTGACCTGGTTGTCATAAATGTGACAACTTGCTTTGTTTTGCTTGTTTCGCAACCAAGAAATCGCAGAAGAATGGACCGTTGCTAATACCGCTTGGTGCGCTATAACCGGTCACATTCTCACTGGTCTGATCTTGCTGCTCTGTCGAGTAGGTAGGCAGGTGAGGGCCATGTTTGAAAATTGACTGGGGTGTGTGCAAACACCAGAGAAATGAATAAAAGCAGATAGTTCACCAAGGATTGTATATTGTCCACTCCCTGTACGAGCATCTACTTTAAAGTTTTGGAAAATCCACCTACATGATAAGCGAACCATTTGTTCTTGACATCTCACCTCAGTGTAGTTGAAAAACCCACCACAACATATTTCAACCTTTTTATGATAACATCTCAAAAACGTGCGTGCTCCAGCAAGAAGGGGTTGAGGAACGACGAATCACGTGTGTCTTTCCAACGCTTGGGATGAACCGCAGGCGCTGAGTTGGTAGATCACACATTCGGTTAGGACGAGGTGAATGGTTCTTCTTAATCCCTAAGGAGGCTCCTGATAGGTTCTTAGGTTTCGCATTTGAGATTTACAAAATCAATTCTTCATCTCCGATGATTTGAACGTTGTGTCTTAGACGGAACCGCCCGCCAACACTAAATCGTTCTCATTTCCATTCTGAAGCGGTCAAAATTTGAACCGACATCCCTCCGTTGTTCACACTGCAGGTGATGGCGTTCAACGAGTGGAGGACACAAAGATGTCTGGATTTCTTCCATCAAATTCAGTAAATAAAAATTTACTGTGATGCGTATAGCGTATGCATTCTAGACGAAAACCCGGAGACTGTATTTGTTCACACTGGTTGAGCGACACACCAGTTACATTTTCATTTTTATGCTACTTACAAACCCATAGGAGTAGTGCGAGCTAACATAGAAGGGAATACTGACAACTCAGACCGCAGCGCCGAAGTTTAGATTATCTATATTGGACTGTTTTGCAACTGAGGAAATGATAAATGGCTCTCAAGTTAGGAAGTACCGCCCACATCGAAGCTGTACGCTGACCAAGGCCACTCCAACCAAAAGTACAGATGAGATCGGTCGTTTTCACAGAAAACAATAGTGGACGTGTTTTCGAGAAATACACCCATTTGCTAATCATTTCGGTTTTCACGACAGACTCAAATGAATACCATAAACGAGAGATTCAGTCGAGTCTGTCGTGAAAGCCAAATTGATTCGCAGATGAGTGTATTTCTCGAAAACAGTCCAATTTGGATTCAAGTGGAACATAAGGGTGACGGTAACTCGAGGACTGCGCCTACCTGATGAGCCCCAATAAGGGCGAAACCGGTCATGGGCTGTCGAAGAGTTGGTGGCGTCATACCACTCCAACAGTGAGGAGATCAGCACGTCCACCTATTTTCATAAAAGAAACTACCCACAAGGTTGCTGGAAGCTCTTCGACATCCCACGACCGATTTCGTCCTGCGCTGTCGAAGAGTTTTCAGCAACCTTGTGAGTAGTTTCCCTTATAAAAATATGTGAACGTGTTGATCTCCTCGCTGTTAGAGTGGTATGATGGCACTAACCCACACTGACTAAAAACATTTGGTTTGAAAGCCAAGGCCAACAGAAAGACGACCGAGTCGAGCGGCTATCGGAATTCCAACCCCACCAATCACGCAGCGGTTCACTGAAAGCTCTTACAGTTCAGTTCGAAGTTAAGTGAGCACCAAGACTAAGTGCGGCATCCTAACGGATGTCTACCACCTGCATGTAAGTTGAAACCAACTATGAAAATATAGATTTACCACACTTACAAGATAACTTCCATGTTGAAACTTCAAAATCCTTCGACCGGCAAAAGGAGTTGTGCTCTGTTACGGAAAAATTTATTTTGAAACATTGTTTAGGAAAAAATGATCCATCCAATGTAGTTTGTCCTATCAGCCCTAACCTGGAGACGGCACGATGTAATGCAACAATAAATGTATCCAATCATTTGGTACGGACCACTCTCAAGTGTCCACGCTTTGGAGGATGGACTTCAGTATGTTTAATCTTTTCAGTTCGAGTAGTTAATCATATGACCGCTTTTTAGTTGAAAGCCTTCTAAGCTACCCACTGGACCAGAACGTAATGAACTGAATACTGTGTATTACGACCTATGGAATAAAATCCCAGTAATTATACATGCCGAACACCTTCAGATGTCGCGATTCAATCAAATCCCACGTAGAACACATAAATTTGACCGCTCACCAAAGCAATTCTTCGCCGTTCATGCGGCAATGAAAACAGTTGCCTAAATATTAGTTTGATGGTCTGAAGGATGAAGGCAAATTAACAAAGTTTTACGGGTAGTCTCTCATTTGTGTGAACACACAAGCTTACGGGAAGAATGGGACGTACTCACCAGTCTGGGCGTACCATAATCCTCTGAGAACGGCATCTTCCGGTTAGACACATGTCTATGCGATTTGTGGCTGCCCAGCACGAGTCTGCTGAACGATTTCAGCCTCTCAATGAGCCTAGCCAACAAGCTTCCGGCGGCACTGCATTTTCTAACCCTTTGCTTTCTGTGAAGATCCTCTTCACTCAAAGCGCGGAAAATTCTGGAGATCTGTGGCAAACTTTGCTCAGACGTAAAAGTACCCGTAGTGGTCGAACAGCTGCTTATTCCAGAGGAGTCACTTGGATCATATAAGGTGGCTATCGACAGGACATCGCTGTCTATGGTGGACACTTTCTCCATGTCAGACCGATAGTCCTGGTCAGATACATCAGGCAAAGAGGATGGCATTTTTCCCGTCAGCGCTAGCCTGCGAAATCAGCTCGCTTTCCCACCCACTCAATGGGTTTGCTTTATATACGCTGCTTCACCAAGCAGCCAACCAATCAACAACGAGAATGCAATACGCCAATCTGCTCAGCTCGCCCATGAAACCCCAAATCAGAAATTTTAATCAGTACTATTCGCAGAGATCCAGGTTCCAAACATAGTGTTGTATTTCAGTATATTGCTTTTTTCGGAAAAATATCGGGTTGTCTCGTGGCCACTGTAATTTCCACAATGTTATCGTGACACAATATCTTTGGAAAATTGGGATACTTATATTCAAGTATCTATATGAACTGGCATATTTGTTGGCTCATTTGCGTGAACCTAACTCAGTCAGTTCTGTGAGCTTTGTAGCTAGGTGGCCCATGTATTCTGTATTGACATTGGAAGAGATCCTTGTCCTTTGGTACGACAGTCCGTATAGTATGGATGAAACTCTGGTAAGCTGCTACGGGTTGTGTCCTTTTTGAGTTGTTCAGTTAAACGCCGATTCTGAAATCCCACCAATCAGACGACCAATATTATCAAGAAAAGCAGACTACTTTGTTTCAATTAGTAGTAGTCGTAGATTCATCCGAAGTTGAACTGAAGCGGAGCAAGTATCTGGAGAACGGTGAAACCGAGACCGGAAAACAAACTAGTGCTCGTTTTTTGGCACTTAGTATGCAGTAATACATGGATGGTTTATGAAGTGCCAGACGAACACGGTTGTATTGCAGAGTCCCATTGATACCCCTGGAACGTAATGGCAAGGGTACTGTTGCGAAAATCGGGCTAGGTCCTATAATGGACAAAAACCGTTTAGCTTTGTAATGTACTACTCATAAGGTTGCTGAAAGTCCGTCGACAGCCCACGACCAGTTTCGCCCTTTTTGGGGCTCACCAGGTAGGTGCAGTCCCCGGATTTCCGTCAACCTTATGTTCTACTTGAACCCAAATTGCACGAAATTAGCGAATATACACTCATTTGCAAACTAATTTGGATTTTTTGAGAGACTCACCTGGAACCCATCATAAACGAGACATTCAGCTGGGTTCCAGGTGGGTCTCCCGGAAAAACCAAATTAGTTTGCAAATGAGTGTATATTCGCTAAAAACTGTTCAGCCTCGGGCAGTCCTGAAGTGCATCATCCAAAATGATAAAACAGTCGGTTTACATGGTTGAGTTAGTCGAGAGGCGAAAGACGTTGAACAAGCGTATGATAGACTGATGTTCACCGAATTCTTGGATGATATAATTCGTGGTATTGCATCACTTTCCTCATTAATAAAACGATCCAGATCCTCAGGTAGGCTTAGTCTCCGATTTTCCCACAACCATATGCACTACTTAAATCCAGGTCGTGCGAGTATCCAAAGCGGGGAATTCAGGTGGAATTCAGCTCAGTCCCCTTTTAAAACCAAATCGACACGCAAATGAGTGTACATGGAGAACCGATGGCGTGTATCCCATTGATACTCATCTCCCCTATATCAGCCGTAGAACTCAACCACTCGGTTGTCAACAAGAAAAAAGAACAGAGGGAGGAAGAACTCTGAATTTACGAAGATTTACCAAGGTCTAACTGTGAACATGAGTTCAATAATTTTGAAGACCTCTCAAATGTGCCAATACGGGGGTTCCAAAAATGTTTCGAAGCACCGAACACCAGGAAAAGCGAAGGGGTGAATCATACCACGACCCCTAAAAACAGTCCAGTTGACAGTTCCGATAAAATAAATGAATGAGGACAGAAGGATTCTTTAATACAATGAATAGTTTATACTGAGATATTTCGAAACTCTGGGAGAATTTGTGTTTTATGATGTTCCTGTGGGACCTGACTGGTTCACATGCATTTAACTACCGCAATGACTTCCTCTGCTGTGTTGACTCTATTACACAGGTTCACGGCCACATTGGACGAGGAGTTAGCATCACCGCTTCTGGGTCTTCTTGCGCGGCACTGGAGAAAGCAGAACGATGCATCGACGTGAAACACTGTTTACAAGCTTGCTGAAAATTCTTCGACAGCCCACTACCGGTTTCGCCCCTCTTGAGGCTCATGGGGTAGTCTCAGTCCCCGAGTTTTCGTCAACCTTATGATTATTACGTCTATACACTTGTCGTGATATCCCCGAATACTGTACCAACTAGGACATTAGGCAGCCTGGTGAAGCATATTCAGTTGATTATAAATCTCATAAACGAGAGATTCAGCTGGGTTTCAGGTTGGTATCCCGCGAAACCACGTTTGTTTGCAAAAGCAAGACAATATCCACAGGGAGACATCAGCAAGAAAAACAGTTTACGTTCCTGTGGGGAAAGCAAAGCGGACTGATCTCAGTGTTATATTTTTATACTGAACTCATAAAGCAATTCAGATGACCTTTCCTGTGTGTTTAAATTGTTGGCGAATTCCAACAGCTCACCTTCTGATAGCCTGAAGGCATCACTAGCAATAAATGCAGCTCACTGTATAAACTAATGTTAGGCCGAAAGCACCTAACACAAATGTGATAAAGTAACCTGCTCTACAAATAACCAAGTGCTTGCTCTGTTCGAATTTCTTGCATTCATACGAATCTATATAATGCTGAGGTTATATAGAAGACTGACCGCGGAAAACCTGAAGACACCTACAGGGCTAAAGTCTTGGCAACTAGTGCGATAGGTCACGGTCTCACTGACAAATTCATTTGGCCCCGGTTGGAAGAGAAAGTCGACTATAGCAGATTGAAATTCATAGGAAATTAATCCATTCTAAATGAGAATACTACTAGTGCTCCACTGAGACGACGCAACAACTGAAATCTACTCGCCTAACAAAATGTGAGCAAAAATTGACTCTATGTTCAATAATATCACGTCTTTTGAATGCCGCATTTTTGAAGAGATTAAACTATGCACGATTACGACCCTGTAAGGAACTCTGAAACGTAAATGCGTCATTTCTCATCCGAATCTCAAAAGAAAAACCTATGAAGACTCGTGATCCAGCCTGAATAACCATCATTTCAGTGCAGGAAAACTTGTTATTCATTCCAGTCACTTCCTGTATCTTGTGGAGAATCGAAAGGACGATCCGAACATCACAATATTAATCAGATAGTTGCCCAAATTTCCTATTTTGTTTTTAAAAAAACTGGACTTTGTCGAAATAGAAAAGATTAGATAAAGAACATTAAACCTTTCTGAAACATGCAACACAGAGCATAAATTTTTTTTCATTATTTTATCAAGTAGCCGCCTACTTGTTAGTAGTTTGTACTTTTTTGTAAACCGGAGTTTCCACTTCCGGAACAACAACAACAATAATTAGTGTCTTTCCAGTGTTCTTTGGCTGTTTTCGTTCATCCACCATCTTAAAACCATTTACTTTGAGGAGGAATTTGCTCGGCTATTTGACTGAGTAAGTGACGGCGATGTAGAGAATAGAACACTATTCCACCTCAGGATAACGAGCAAATGCGCCGTCCTCGTAATATGTTTTCAATGAGATTTAACTAAATGGAAATATCAAATCAGATTGCTTTTTTATCCATCCTGTGAAGCTCTGGATGAAAATCAATGTAATGAATAAAGTATCTAACCAAATGACGTTGATCTAGACAGAAAATGAGGAATTTCATCCATCTATTACCATCACTTGGCGGCTAACGAAAACAAATGCCTGTTGTTTGTCTATTGGCAACTAAACCTACCCTGAAAATGCACAAGAAAACAAGTCATAAATAATTATTAGGCAGTTAATAATAATCAACAATTAATACTGACATAATAATAATGACTAATAATCGATGAAAACTGTTTGTTTATTGTTAGAAGTGCAATACGTCTGGATATCTTCAGAAAAATACGATGGAACTAGCATAAAAAAGCTGGGTGGTTGCCGGTTGCATTTGACGAACTCAAAGCATCTTTGATGCAGAGCGTCAACATTTTGGTGCACATTTTAGGCGCAACCGTGTTAATGGAAAATATGTGACAAAAAAACAAGGGGGCGTTGTAGTAAAGTGAACAACATACGCACGACATGACCAGTTTTCTCCGTTCTGTCAGCGCGTACCCTGGATAAGGTCAATTTCTCCCTACTTATGGGTTGCAAGTAGTAAAGAGTAACGAAAAATGCAAAATTGGAGAATAAGGACTTCCTGTGGGGAAACATGCTGTGGAGGGGCTCTATTGCGAATAGCGACCTGCCTTTGAATCCAAGACATAAACGACTTGTGCAAACATACCCTTAAGTGATGTAGAGGGACCAATACCAGAGGAGTCGAAGCATCACCTCACTGCCAGCTAATAACAAGTTGTGATGCGTCAACCATGAGCACGTTGGGGGTTCAGTTCTGTCTGAGCTGGTCTAAAGAACAACACCAAAGGGGCTTTGATAAACCGATCATGTCTTTACATCAGGTGGCGTCGGAACAGACGTTAAAAATTTCTAGCTGGGTTTAGACTATGAGTTAAATCCCGGAACTACAGCGTAAAACAATAAAACTGGTGAAGAGATTCAAATAGTATATCGATTACGAAGTTGAAAAGAAAAGGAGACAGAGGACACCCTTGCCTAGCACTATTGGATATGGTGACCTCAGGAGAGAAACTTTCATAGTCATTTACGTGTCCACGGGAAGGGGCGCATAAAGCACATATGATGCATGTTTAAAAGCCTTTATAAGGGGGACAAGAATTTTGAAGACACACCGTTCATCGTCAGACTGTGTCATCATTTCTGACGGTCAGGGGAGTACATTCAGGGCTGAGGTGGAGAAAGATGGCGTTTGTCTTCAGGAAGAGTGATGCAGTTCCAGTTCCCGTAGCAAACGTGAATCAGCTTAATTTTCTGCAATCTCGACTCTACCGACGGTGGGTGAATGTTCATAGCATAATGCAAGGGAAACCCCTGTAAGCTACAGTTACTAGACTGATGCCCCGGCGGCTTTTGCGCGCAGTTTCGTTGTAATGGTAATTAAAACAGCTGTGTTTTCCATAAACTAACCTCAAAGGATCTAGTTCATCACTCAGTCTTCAACAGTCCATTTTCGCTTCTGTATCATAAACGCACTGAACAAAATTCTCTGTAAAATTAAACGGACCAAAATCCTGCGTTGGCCTGTCCATCTCAGTTTGTGGCGCATTCAATGTTAACTAGTGACAGGTATGAGGTTGCACCTTAGGTAAACTGTGCTTATTCTTTACATGCAGAGTCTAGTACATTCGACACAGATAGATAGATAGATAGATAGATAGAGAGATAGATAGATAGATAGATAGATAAACAAGAAAAGATTAGATAAAGAACATTAAACCTTTCTGAAACATGCAACACAGAGCATAAATTTTTTTTCATTATTTTATCAAGTAGCCGCCTACTTGTTAGTAGTTTGTACTTTTTTGTAAACCGGAGTTTCCACTTCCGGAACAACAACAACAATAATTAGTGTCTTTCCAGTGTTCTTTGGCTGTTTTCGTTCATCCACCATCTTAAAACCATTTACTTTGAGGAGGAATTTGCTCGGCTATTTGACTGAGTAAGTGACGGCGATGTAGAGAATAGAACACTATTCCACCTCAGGATAACGAGCAAATGCGCCGTCCTCGTAATATGTTTTCAATGAGATTTAACTAAATGGAAATATCAAATCAGATTGCTTTTTTATCCATCCTGTGAAGCTCTGGATGAAAATCAATGTAATGAATAAAGTATCTAACCAAATGACGTTGATCTAGACAGAAAATGAGGAATTTCATCCATCTATTACCATCACTTGGCGGCTAACGAAAACAAATGCCTGTTGTTTGTCTATTGGCAACTAAACCTACCCTGAAAATGCACAAGAAAACAAGTCATAAATAATTATTAGGCAGTTAATAATAATCAACAATTAATACTGACATAATAATAATGACTAATAATCGATGAAAACTGTTTGTTTATTGTTAGAAGTGCAATACGTCTGGATATCTTCAGAAAAATACGATGGAACTAGCATAAAAAAGCTGGGTGGGTGCCGGTTGCATTTGACGAACTCAAAGCATCTTTGATGCAGAGCGTCAACATTTTGGTGCACATTTTAGGCGCAACCGTGTTAATGGAAAATATGTGACAAAAAAACAAGGGGGCGTTGTAGTAAAGTGAACAACATACGCACGACATGACCAGTTTTCTCCGTTCTGTCAGCGCGTACCCTGGATAAGGTCAATTTCTCCCTACTTATGGGTTGCAAGTAGTAAAGAGTAACGAAAAGTGCAAAATTGGAGAATAAGGACTTCCTGTGGGGAAACATGCTGTGGAGGGGCTCTATTGCGAATAGCGACCTGCCTTTGAATCCAAGACATAAACGACTTGTGCAAACATACCCTTAAGTGATGTAGAGGGACCAATACCAGAGGAGTCGAAGCATCACCTCACTGCCAGCTAATAACAAGTTGTGATGCGTCAACCATGAGCACGTTGGGGGTTCAGTTCTGTCTGAGCTGGTCTAAAGAACAACACCAAAGGGGCTTTGATAAACCGATCATGTCTTTACATCAGGTGGCGTCGGAACAGACGTTAAAAATTTCTAGCTGGGTTTAGACTATGAGTTAAATCCCGGAACTACAGCGTAAAACAATAAAACTGGTGAAGAGATTCAAATAGTATATCGATTACGAAGTTGAAAAGAAAAGGAGACAGAGGACACCCTTGCCTAGCACTATTGGATATGGTGACCTCAGGAGAGAAACTTTCATAGTCATTTACGTGTCCACGGGAAGGGGCGCATAAAGCACATATGATGCATGTTTAAAAGCCTTTATAAGGGGGACAAGAATTTTGAAGACACACCGTTCATCGTCAGACTGTGTCATCATTTCTGACGGTCAGGGGAGTACATTCAGGGCTGAGGTGGAGAAAGATGGCGTTTGTCTTCAGGAAGAGTGATGCAGTTCCAGTTCCCGTAGCAAACGTGAATCAGCTTAATTTTCTGCAATCTCGACTCTACCGACGGTGGGTGAATGTTCATAGCATAATGCAAGGGAAACCCCTGTAAGCTACAGTTACTAGACTGATGCCCCGGCGGCTTTTGCGCGCAGTTTCGTTGTAGTCTTCATGGTAATTAAAACAGCTGTGTTTTCCATAAACTAACCTCAAAGGATCTAGTTCATCACTCAGTCTTCAACAGTCCATTTTCGCTTCTGTATCATAAACGCACTGAACAAAATTCTCTGTAAAATTAAACGGACCAAAATCCTGCGTTGGCCTGTCCATCTCAGTTTGTGGCGCATTCAATGTTAACTAGTGACAGGTATGAGGTTGCACCTTAGGTAAACTGTGCTTATTCTTTACATGCAGAGTCTAGTACATTCGACACAGATAGATAGATAGATAGATAGATAGAGAGATAGATAGATAGATAGATAGATAAACAAATGCTCCCGGCTCAAAATATCCAGAGTGAGAGCAAGCTAAATAGAAACATTGCATACTATGATAGTTAAGTTGACATATCTACCATAGTTTGCTAAGATCAGTGTCGGGTTTTCAAGTTTTGGTATGAGTAAATCCGTGAGCACTGAACTAACTGAGAACCCCTTGTGTTTGCAAACTCTTTCAGTGAACAGGAAATGAGCGTCCATTGTACAAAGTTCATTTCACCGAAGGTAATTCCGCGTGAATCTCGAAACGTTTGACTGCCCACATGTTTTTAGCCTTTAGAACTGTACAGCCCCTAAAATTTCGTAAACCATGATGCAATTTCTAGGTATAATTTGGGATTGCCTACTTAATGTACATCTTTACGTTTTCAAAAAAATGAAATTAGTCATGTATGATGGGTCTGACCACGGTAAGCCAGAGTGGTTCGGAAACTGTACAAACACCTGTTACATTGTAATGCAGTGAAATATACCTGCCAAAGATCGGGCGTAACGAGATGTCTATTTTTTGCACCTCGGGAGACCCATTTAAAGCTATGAAAACGCACCCCTGCATACTTCATATGTTGTTACTTTTGTAGGGTGTTAGCTAGAACATTCTTTAATTGTTTTAGACCTTTACCTTACTGTATTTTGAGCAGTCCCGCGTTATCCTTCGCACTTGCCAAAAGGCGGAACTTCCTAGTAACATGAGGGACGGGTTCCCATTCCCGGTCGTCTCGTTACTTCATATTCTCACTATCGTTTTGTTCTAATGATTTTAAGGCGATCGTGCTCACCATGTCGCTAAAAAAGAATGCGGTACCTTTCCGGTGCTGACAGAAAGTGTTAACAAGATCGGATTTAGGTGTGTCAAGCGTCTAGCTTTCAAATCAATCGGTTGATGGGACAAAAGCTCTAAAGAAGGTTCACTGGCTAATCGATTTTCGGAAAACTACCTACCGTGTGTACATACTGGAATTTATACAGAGCCACCTATGAGAATTTGTGCACATACCTACGCAGATAATTCGGGGAGCTTGATCCGGGTTCTTGCTTGTCCGGTGACTTCCGACGCAAATCATACATACACTGCTGACATACAACGCGAACCGTGTACGTAATTCCAGCAAAAGACTATCAAGAATGGCCACTTTCTGGGTTAGATTTTGTTGAACGATGATGCAATGTTTCGAGCTCGTTTATTGCCAAGCGTCTGAGAGATCGTGAAGTAGGGCGGATGACATAACGGCGTAAAATGACGGATTATCCCCGAATTCTATACACTCACGAATAAAGGCAATCTTGAGCTTTACTTCCTCAAGCCTGGTGTTATACGAAAAGTACGTAGTTAAAGCATTCAAAGTCAAGGTCATTCACTCAGTTTGATTGTTTGAACTACCCTTGTGATAGAATAAAGAGATCCTGACTGGCGGGTCAATCGATCGTCACAACCAGGACGGTTACTGGATTATCGTTCGATGAGTCGGACACACCAATCCCATCGCTCAAGTGTGAAAACGTTCGCCTGTTCAGACGTGAGAATTCGGATGCGTCCAACGTGCGCTGGTGGAATAGTGGTAACACGTTCGCCTCGCATGTCAGGTGTCCGGAGTTGGAACCCCGGCACGCCCATTGGATATGCACTGCTGATGAGCTCAAACAAGACCGAAACCCGAGTCCAGTGTCCCCCCCCCTTGGTGTGGACTCACATGAATAATTGCGCCAGGACAGGAGGACGACTGTTCAACGAGAAAACGTCACCACTTCGATGTCTGCTCTAATGGGACATGCATAGATACGATCAAGGTCGATGAACCTGTGAGTTGAGAAAATTATCCTTCCTTGAGACCGGAATGCGTTTGGCAAGGTTGATAAAAGATGATCTGGCTGTGTGATGCCTAGCATCTGTGCAAAACGTGGGCCTAGAAATAAAATATGTTGACCAGGATAAGAGAAAGACGTTGCAAACATAATCGCAGCAAAGAGGTTGGAAGCACTGGTTCCGGTCAATTTCGCCGAAGTGGACCGTTTTTTGGGGAGAGGGGGATTTCGCTGTACACTATACCCGACGGGAAATGCGCTTGGGTGACTTCGAGTGTTCATTTCGAAGGGGTACTGTTAAGGCATGTACTGTTACATTCAACCTGACATGACGACGGAGATATCGTATCTGTCCAGTTGAGGCAATCGCGCTGTATTCAGCCCAAAAGTGAAACCATCTTGTATTATCCTATCATATTATCCTAGATGTATATGCAATAACTTACTTTAGGCTTACCTCGCATTGTATCTATCGATTTTTCTGCAGCTATGATAAGTTTTTCTTAGATCGGACGAATAGTATTCTTGATTGCTGGGTCCAGCGGCGTACCCTCCAGTGAACAAAACCATCAATATGGTAACAGACTACGACTAAAAGAGACACGTTACACACCTGGGTTTTTGTGACTTGCAATGTCTGATCACATCCACCCAAACAGTCTGCCATTGGGAGCCCACCCTCGAAGGGAGAATAATCGTCCCGAAGTGGCACATAAATCATAGATCTATAGCCCGATTAAAGTATTCCAGGTTATACTTTTAAGTTCCCCAGCCAGTTTTGACGTCAGATGGTTGATCTTGCCGCTGATACATTGTTCAACAATCTCAGCGGGCTACTTTTGATAGACCAGGGCTTCCTTTGGTCAGTAATTTGGCCTAGGAACCGTGTACGGTACCACTGGCTGCGAAGCTTTCAATACATGTGGCGCCAAAAATCCTTGTTGTTTAGCTTCCATTTAACGGGATTGTGAACGTCATTTTGTGCACTTTTACGTAGCAATCAAGCAGTCGCTCGATTACTCAAAACAAACAATGGCAACTCATCACACCCGAAAAAGTTTCGTACCACCCACTGACTGACTGCTTGATGTAGTCACTACAGTAAATGTCTTTTTTCTATGCTACTAAAATGGATAGATGAGGACAGCAGCTTGCATTGATTTTGAGCTCTGTTGTAACTATACACTGAGGCCTTTAGTAAGGATTACGGAATCGATGTCATATCCTAGCTCCCTGCACCACGTGATCTAAGTTTGAATCATTTTCCCTCTAACAAGAGTGAAAATCGATTTCATTGCCTCCTCTAAGGAACGGAATGATAATAATGAAGGGAAGAATCCCACGGAGTTGCTCATCAGAAAACACCAAATGGACGGTTACACACTGTTGGACGAGAAGGCAAAACTCTCATTTGCACCTAGTTTTAAAAACTGAATATCTGTCTTCTACTTGAACGCGTCTATTGGAACTTTCCTGGATATTCTTCGACTATCAGGCAAGCGTAGACGAATGCTACAAAGCGATCCCGCAAATTCTGTAATAAATCTTACCTCCCACTGCGGGAACGCGGCAGTTCATTCGAGAAAACGTCACCACTTCGATGTCTGCTCTAATTGGACAGGATAAGAGAAAGACGTTGCAAACATAATCGCAGCAAAGAGGTTGGAAGCACTGGTTCCGGTCAATTTCGCCGAAGTGGACCGTTTTTTGGGGAGAGGGGGATTTCGCTGTACACTATACCCGACGGGAAATGCGCTTGGGTGACTTCGAGTGTTCATTTCGAAGGGGTACTGTTAAGGCATGTACTGTTACATTCAGCCTGACATGACGACGGAGATATCGTATCTGTCCAGTTGAGGCAATCGCGCTGTATTCAGCCCAAAAGTGAAACCATCTTGTATTATCCTATCATATTATCCTACATGTATATGCAATAACTTACTTTAGGCTTACCTCGCATTGTATCTATCGATTTTTCTGCAGCTATGATAAGTTTTTCTTAGATCGGACGAATAGTATTCTTGATTGCTGGGTCCAGCGGCGTACCCTCCAGTGAACAAGACCATCAATATGGCAACAGACTACGACTAAAAGAGACACGTTACACACCTGGGTTTTTGTGACTTGCAATGTCTGATCACATCCACCCAAACAGTCTGCCATTGGGAGGGAGCCCTCGAAGGGAGAATAATCGTCCCGAAGTGGCACATAAATCATAGATCTATAGCCCGATTAAAGTATTCCAGGTTATACTTTTAAGTTCCCCAGCCAGTTTTGACGTCAGATGGTTGATCTTGCCGCTGATACATTGTTCAACAATCTCAGCGGGCTACTTTTGATAGACCAGGGCTTCCTTTGGTCAGTAATTTGGCCTAGGAACCGTGTACGGTACCACTGGCTGCGAAGCTTTCAATACATGTGGCGCCAAAAATCCTTGTTGTTTAGCTTCCATTTAACGGGATTGTGAACGTCATTTTGTGCACTTTTACGTAGCAATCAAGCAGTCGCTCGATTACTCAAAACAAACAATGGCAACTCATCACACCCGAAAAAGTTTCGTACCACCCACTGACTGACTGCTTGATGTAGTCACTACAGTAAATGTCTTTTTTCTATGCTACTAAAATGGATAGATGAGGACAGCAGCTTGCATTGATTTTGAGCTCTGTTGTAACTATACACTGAGGCCTTTAGTAAGGATTACGGAATCGATGTCATATCCTAGCTCCCTGCACCACGTGATCTAAGTTTGAATCATTTTCCCTCTAACAAGAGTGAAAATCGATTTCATTGCCTCCTCTAAGGAACGGAATGATAATAATGAAGGGAAGAATCCCACGGAGTTGCTCATCAGAAAACACCAAATGGACGGTTACACACTGTTGGACGAGAAGGCAAAACTCTCATTTGCACCTAGTTTTAAAAACTGAATATCTGTCTTCTACTTGAACGCGTCTATTGGAACTTTCCTGGATATTCTTCGACTATCAGGCAAGCGTAGACGAATGCTACAAAGCGATCCCGCAAATTCTGTAATAAATCTTACCTCCCACTGGACCAAGACGGAGTTACGAAGAACCACATACTAACCGCATGCCCCATCAGTAGTATCCACCGTCACAATAGAAGCAGGAAAAAGTTGCGCAGTTGGTAAGATGTATGGAAATGATATCTGATGGTGTAATGACTTGCCGTTGCTTACTTAGATTTGGCCTATAGTGTATAGCTCCACGGGAGTTCTCAGCCGCAACCACTTATGATAAAGTAGTCAGCTTCATTTTACCGCAGTGAGACTCGAGTTTCCTGTCCCGTCTTGTGAATGACATTCAATTTGTTATAAGTAGCCATACACCACCATAAAGATGCGCTCTCCGTTGAATAGGAATGAATAAATTGCATCTAGATGTAGTCCGGTCGCACGTGAATGTTTTTAAAGATAGTCTCCAACCAAAGAACCAAAAGGCGGCAAGTGATCAAGCTCATCTAACCTCTTGAAACCCTGGAAGATGATCGCAATGCATAGAATAGACTTGTGATGGGGGGTTACTAGTAAAACCATCGCATTGAATCGGAATATCTTTCCTGTGCGCCATATATATATATATATATGGTTCTTTATTAAAACTTTGTTCCGTGAAAACAGGGTCTTGCAAACAGGGTCTTTCTTTGAAATTCCCCACTTTTTCATCATTGTTGTCCCACATATCAATATTCAGAGACCATAGCAAATGCACTTTCAAGCGAAGGTAGGGTCGATTTTCCCGAAAACCGTACACAAAGTGGAAATGCCTTATTTATGATTTGTATTCGTCGTGCTCTTAATGTCAGCTGGTACACCTTTTAAATATTCTGTGTCCTTCTTAACTCGCGCTATTAGCCTCAGATATTCAACTGAAGTCAGTTTGCGTCCCAGTTTCGTTACATTTCTGGTGGTTCAGCATTGGGAGCCTCGCTGTGCAAATCACTTGCACTTCCCAGGATGGATCCCTTGTTGTGGACCACAGTCTCCTTAATGCCTTCTCATTACCGTGAACCCAGGTCTGGTTAGCCGATTCATAGCCTGGTGCGCTTGGCCACATTAGTAAAAGTCAACGACCGTTCGAACCGACTGATCGATTGATTGCTGTCACGTATAAGCGGGTCAAAAAAGTGATACTCAGAATAAGACTCATCTGTCAAGGGCGAGTGTAGGACAACCAATGAAATCTGTCTCAACGAAAAAGTTATTCCATTGGCTGTTATGTAGTCCCGTTACGTTCGGAGCTGGTTCTCCTAATATCCCTCAAACAAAATTGATGTTAAATAAATTAGTTAAATTTGCTCCAAAAAATGGGCAAAAAATGAGTTGTCCGAAAGACTGATCCCTTGAGATGTTCCCTCAAGCACAAAGTGAGTGCGTTTGTGGGCAACACAAATAGAACTTCACCGTAAAGTAAAGTCAGCATACACATATCCACTGATTAGCTGCAGTACCAGTAACCAGCTCCAGAAATTTTGGTTCGATATACATTGGTCTACCTTCGTTGTTTTGTGTTTTAACGGATGATAGCGTCCTCATTTACTAGATAATTGGCTGGAAAAACCATGCTATTTTTTTCAATTCGAAAACCAGTCAGATGTGTGGCGTGAGAAGCGTCAGAACGGCGCGTAAAACAGTGATAAAAGTCTGTATGTATTTAAACAGTTCTGGTTCCAGCAAATGATTGACATAAAGGTGAACAGTGTTCATCACATTGCAGTGAGCACGAAAGTTTTGGAGAGTGCATGACACGCGAGATGCCGCGCAGGCAACAGAGGAATTAAGATGGTGAAGATATCAGACAATTAGTTTGTCCCCCCCCCCACGGCCAGAGAGTTGTTATTCTTGGGCACTGTGCTGATGCTGAGCAGGTGCATGTTTGTTCATCGAGGCTGTTGGATTATTTGTTTTACTGAAGGCCAGAAGGCTTTCTTTGAACGATGAATCCGCCGGGCAAGAAAGTTTAATTCAACCAAACTTGACTGAACTGAAGCCTATCTGAAAGCACCCATACAGGTGCATCTTGTGCACTAAGAGAAGAAATCAAGTAGGAATGAGTATATGAACCAGGCAGTCAAATGAAATATCACTAAATGACCAGTGACTCTAGTAGGCCATTCGTCACATATAGTTCGTCGTAAAGGAGCACTTTCCGCCAGAGAAATGGAACTTTTACATTGTTTTGCGAGCACGATGTCCGAATGGTTCCCGTTGGAAACGAGAAAGCGAAACTGAGTAATCACTGTTGACCCCAGGAACAGCCCTAGGGTTGTGGCAGAATACGACGCTAAACAAATTGATGAAAAAAAGCTTGAAAAGTTCACATGGCAAGCCACCTGTGAACTATTCTTTTTTCGGTGAACGAACAACTGGTGTAGCGATTTCCTCTCATGTGAATGTCTATTGCGTGGGTTATTTTGGTTTTGACATTTTTGATTCGACACGGTGATAACATCTCATTTGCAAACTAAGCTGGTACTAACATTCAACCTAGTATTCTGCAGCCAACTGTGCATCACAGAGACTGGGGCTCGGCGAAACTAAATCGATATTTGACATATCAAACGATTTTTCCCCCGAAGAAGAGCTGTCCACAGGGAAAGATGACGGGAAAGAACCTCATTTGAGCTCATGTTGAGAAACATCTGGCGTAAAACGTTTTCCACACTCTACATATTTAGTGTCGATGTATTTGGTGGAGCTCAAATAAGTTAGATGGCTGCCCAGGTTCCATCAGATGCCTTTTAAGTGCTGCAGGAGAGCGACTGACACCATTAAGTGCCGCATTCTCGTTCCCGAAGAAGGCTGTCCAAAAAGAAAGATGACGGGAAAGAACCTCAGTTGAGCTCATGTTGAGAAACATCTGGCGTAAAACGTTTTCCAAACTCTACATATTTAGTGTCGATGTATTTGGTGGAGCTCAAATAAGTTAGATGGCTGCCCAGGTTCCATCAGATGCCTTTTAAGTGCTGCAGGAGAGCGACTGACACCATTAAGTGCCGCATTCTCGTTTGGCAAATATTACACCAGACAGAGGAGTTAGACCAGCTTTTTCCTGTAACTTCTTACTGAGTAAATTGCAAATTCCGCCCCGCAATTCACGCACACTGAGTGGAGAGCCCATGTGCAAGAAAATTCGTCTTAATAACGCGAGAATACAGTCAGTTCTCGATTAGCTTATTTTCGATAATACTTGAGATGTTCAGCAACGAGGAAATCGAGTTATCGAACAGTGTGCAATGATCCCGGGTAGATATTCGAATGCTTCTTTGAGTTCTGAGACAATACCCCCTTCGCAAACAAATGCCACTGGGAAACAACACTGGTTATTGATCAGGTGGCTTTCGATCTGTTCGCCAATCTTGCCAACTGGCCTGCCAACGTTTCGTCACCATATGAGAAGGCATCATCAGTGTGCATTTGGGTGTGTACATCCGCCTTACCTGCGTGCGTTTATATAGCATTTGAGGACTTTGTTATCTTTTAACGTGAGTGGCTACTTGAGGGACAACGGTTTCCGTGATTATATTGGTCCGTTTGTGATCTTTGTTGCGTTGTTGTCTGAGTCGCTTTGAGGTGAATGGTTATCCCAACGCCTTCTATTTTCGGTAGTTTCCTCCACGGCTTTGGTTGGCATTGTGTTGTGATCTGACTTACTCCAGCTTGGTTGGTTGGTCCGTTCGTGTGCTGGTTAATTTAGTGCCTTGATTTGTTGATTGGGCACCTCCTCTGATCACAATGATGTGTCCGTTTGAATAAGTCTTTTCCCGAGTTCTTTATCTGGTTGTTTTTGCAGCTCAGGCACTCAGACAAGGAAGATGTACCCACCCAACTACACACTGATGATGTCTCCTCGCATGGTGACGAAACGTTTGCAAGCCAATTGCCAAGCTCGGCGAACAGGTCAACATCCACCCGATCAGCAACCACCCATGCTACCAATATTTCAACACAATCCCTACAAAGAAGAAGGATTTCGAGATGAAAACTCGCCTCCTTCTTTTGAGTAGTATTGCGAGTCCCAAACATCCGATCGGCAAAGTGGTGGCCAACAGGTTTCGAATCTTTTGTTCACAAGTGCCCATAACCTGCGATGGTACTTTTGTAAGCATGAAACCCAGCGCCCACTTTTTGCTCACTTGAGTCGAATCGTTACTTGTACACCTGTCACATTTGCAGGGAATCAATTTTTCATTTTTTTCACCGGTAGCTCAGATTGTTCAACGGACCAGCCCACACCTGTCTCAACGTTATCGCTCTTAGAAGCCAAAGGGAAAACTTTCTGGTCAAAACATCCACGCAGTCTGATTGTTTATCTACTGGTTGGTCATTTTTCATCCAGTGCTACGAAACGGATACTGGCGAAAGGAAGAAAACCTTCGCTGCGGAGTTGTTTATTAGATAAACACCAACTGAACAGGTACAGACTATTGGAAAGGGAGCAAAACTCTTATATGCATTTTGTTTATAAAACAGAATATCCATCTTCTCCTTGATCTGACTTTCCAAGAGACGCGAAACAGATTTCTGAGAAGATACTACTGGCATGCCTCATCAGTAGTATCCACCATTACACCGATACAAACACAGTCACCCAGGTGTATTGCACAGTATAGCCTGTGCGTATCAGGTTTCAATAAAGAATGTTTAGTTCATTACGTGGAATACCTAAGACCAAACGCTGGCTTTTACAGAACTGCTCAGTAAGGACACAAGATAAATTAAAGCGAAAACTCAAATGAATCGGCCTTCGGAGTGCTGTGGACCACAGTCTGCTTAATGCCTTCTTATCACCGTGATCCCCGGTCTGGATAGCCGGTTGATAGCCTGGTGCGCTTGGCCACATTAGTAAAAGTCAACGACCGTTCGAACCGACCGATCGATTGATTGCTGTCACGTACAAGCGGGTCAAAAAAGTGATACTAAGAATACGACTCATCTGTCAAGGCGAGTGATGAGCAACCAATGAAGTTCGTCTCAACGAAAAAGTTATTCCACTGGCTGTTATTTAGTCCCGTTATGTTCGGAGCTGGTTCCCCTAATGCGAAGACTCAGTTCATTCAGTCTCTGGATTTTCTGAACTTTTACCTCCATAAGGGGTAAACACAGAGAGACAAACTGTGAACTTCCTGTTTTGAACTGTAGGTGGGTTTCACTACTTACAAGTCCCATCAGTAGCATGAACTAGCTCGTCCAAGGACTCTCAAAACAGATTCACAGTACTCTTAATCAGGAAGCACAACACAAAGGAAGTTTATCACTAGAAAAGTTTACTATGGACGGCTTACTTTTAGCCCCGGTTGACTTATTTTGCACGGCAGTATAAAGCGAGTAACGTGACAAGATGTGTAAGTTGTACTGAGACAACCCGCCATACAATGTGTATCACATCGGCGAAATCCAAACACTTTATTTATAATTGAATTATATCGCCGTAGAGACCGCATTGTTTATAGTTTCATCCTTCAGACAAGCAGTGATCAATAAATTTGCCAAGTGAACCCACATATTCATTTAATCGGCCACACCCTCCCTTGCACTCAATTCGTACGGCAGCAGACCGTGTAGGTTGACAACACAAAGCAACCGCACACCCTTATGTCGACACGGACAATCCCTATTCCAAACCAAAGGACGGCTGACTCACTGAACCACATAGACTCTCTCTCTCTCTCTCGCTGCTTGTGTGCGCGCATGCACTCACTGAAGGCTCCCTGTAAGTCTGAGTCACACAGTGAAACCATTTTGTTGCGGTACGCCGAAAACTGGAACCGAAGACGCATTTTCCGACCATGTGTTTTGCACGTAATGACCCGCTTGGCAGCCAACTGACAGTTTGATAGGACACGACCTATGCCAAGGGCACGAGATTCGTTTTTCTTCAAAATATGTTTTCCTGAATCCGAACAAAGGTGTGGCAAAAACGTGCTTATTTCAGCGCATGCATAGAACCACCAATGGTGATATCCCCAACCGAGAGTTGGTCAGATATTTCAGATGGCGGTCGTCATGTCAAACAAATTGAGACATTTGTTCAAATGTTAAAACAAAGCCGCCCAAATATTCTATCAAGTCACAAAATGTAACCTTTTAGCGAATACCAGACGGCGTGTTATGCGATTGTAGCAATCATTTATAGAAAAAAACACTGACGCAAGTAACTGACTCGGGGACCCTTGTCAGGATGAAAGGAAATCAAAAGGTGAAGGCATTCGCCGATGGAACGGTGTGCCTTTTCCACGTCATAGATTTCCCTAGAAAAAAGTGCTTGAGAATTAGACAGTCAGAAAAATGGTTTGAAACCCAGGTAGACTGTGATACCGGATTAAGCTATCCAACCCACTTTCCTTGGGTTTTTTTCGCGTCCACAGGCACTTGTATGATCCGTGTTCCACCTGAGCTCGGTGAGAACGTGGTATGAGGTGACTGATTCAGCAAGCTCACTTAGATCACCAACCGGTTGAATGGTGAACGAGCACTAAACTATGCGGTCGTATGCAATACTTGGGTGGAATTTCCGAGGGAGAGTAACACACACAGTCGTCAGTGGCCCTCAATGTTTTTCAAACGTCTTCAGTTCACCGCCCCCACGATATGTAATACAAATTGTATGAACCATTTATTAGAGTAAACATGAGTCAGTAATTACAGCAAACGTAAATATACTTTGGAATGCACTACTCGTAAGGTTGCTGAAAACTCCTCGACAGCCCACTGACCGGTTTCGTCCTTCTTGGGGCTAATCAGGTAGGCGCAGTCCCCGAGTCCCCGTTTTCAGCAACCTTATGAGTAGTGCATTGCAAAATTTCTCGAATATCCTAGCGACTGAAACATGAGGCGGTCTGGTGCAGCACATTCAGTTGCCTGAAAACGTCAAAACCGAGAGATTCAGTCAGGTTCCAGGTGAGTCTCTCAAAAACCCAAATTAGTTTGCAAATGAGTGTACATTCGCTAAACGTAAGTATAATTTGATGATTGTGTGAGGCGATCTGCTAAACTTTAATAGAGATTTTATGCTGCCATAAGGCCCATCTATGTCGAAAAACCTAGAAACCCTTTACAGCTGTTTCGTTCTTTTTTGAGAACCGTCAGCTGGGGTTTTCTACCAGCTGTTGAACACGAGCAGTTGATCAACAGTGTGATCAGTTCTCACTTAGACTAGAAAAAGCGCCACTCATTCTTCGATCACTGAAACCACATCACATGGTCACGTACTGACTGACTTCTCGAGTGACGACGCCTCAGAAGTATGTTCCACACATCCAGTGGAATTAACTTTCCACTGAACGGCTTAAAGATTGATGGTTGTGTCAACAAACGGCGTGCACCGGATATAAGGAATGGGCAAAGGAAAGATAGGAACACCGAAAGTTAGGTAAAGCGATACTGAGCAAACACATAGAAAAACAAAACGGGAAGCCAGAGCTAAAATGAAGGTTTCAGAAGGAGAGGGGTAGATAGCTGGGAAACTTTCAAGTTCCATGGATTGGCGCTGCCGGGGAAACGCTAACAGTTTGGAGATGTGTAGCGGGATGACATGTGGTGAGACATCGGCAAGCTCTCCCGAATTGTTTTGAGGTTCCCACGCTCGGAAATGCGATGGAGACTGACAGCCGATGAGAAACGGAAAAATCAAAAGTTTAGATTTTCCCACCATTCTCATATGACATTCTTGGACAGAAATGGATGACACGACCGCAATCCATTCGGATAATTCGTTTCTCGATAGGCGATTTTTGTTGGTATTGTAAACCTGAGAAGACCATAAAGTCTAGCTGACATTTTTCGAGCTACTGCAGATGTGTGCAAAAATACTCCAAAATCGTCAATTTTACTTATAACGTGCTCCTTTGAAGCTCTGACCGGGCGACAAAAAACACGCGTAGTCGCGCATTTATTTTGCTAAAAGGAGTAGCAAGTTGCCCGCGGATTGATCACGCAAGCAAAAATTACAAAACCACGCTGCCTTACCAAGAAAATCATACAGTCTGGTTGAATAAACACGCCTTCAACATCACCTAACATTTATCAGTGTGTTAGATAAACAAAATAAAAGGAAAAACGGTCATGATAAATGAGGTGCGCGTCATCCTCTTTCTAATGTTATCCTCAATTTTTTCCAGAAAAATGATTGACGGCAATCGAGGATGTAAAGCTGACTAATTCACGAACCTCCTGCCACGAATCGTTTTATATAACTAGGATTGAATCCCGTCAGGTAAGCTCACTGGAGACATTTCCATAAGCAGAACGTCTCCAAATTATCCCACATAATCGACTGAATAGCCATTGTTTTCGAAAAAATTTTGTGACGATCGGTTGATTTATTGCTGGGCAACGTTTCGCTTTTGACACAAAAGCTTCGTCAGGTGAAGTGACTAGGTTCCGAGGTTGGTCGAGATTTAAGGTGGAAGGAGAACCAATCAGCTTGGTCAAGTTATGGTTCTTCTCAAATTGGAATGAACAACTGACAAAGCGAACTGTTTTCTTTTCGTATTTCCGTATTGGTCTCTTTCTCCCGACATTTTGTTTGACTAAATTTTATTCACATATCGTGGTTGAAATGTCCTGGGGGGTACAGGATGAAATTCACACCTTTCTTTGTTTGGACTATAAAAACGTTGACATGAGGTCATCAAATTGAACTTTAACCTCCATGCCACCTAACCCGCCCTCTAGCCATTTGTCAACAAGGCAACCGCGCTGGTATTCAGACTACTGGTACTAACATCATCCGCTGATGATATGCACTTTTGAAATTAATTATGTGAACGAGCCGTATGTTTTGCCAATTTTCGTCTTTTGGCCCTCCTCCCCTGAGTAACTAAAGTTGTTCGCCGAGCTGTACATATCTGGGTACTTCAAAGCGATCAGACTATCCTATTCCACTTGATGTAGGAAAACACCATAGCAGTGAACAACACTGTGTGGGATAGTATGGACTGACTACTCCGGGAGAGGACGACGATTGTTCAAACGAGAGTCACGTGAGTGGTCTGTGTCTGTGAAGATGCTGATGACTAGACAATCTAAGCTCCCAGCATGCGATTTTAGATGGTCATACTCCACAAATCCGATGACATATTTCCATGTAGTGAGTTGCTCCTACATATCTGTAAAGTAAGTGATCAAGCTTTAGTCCATCAGCGCATACGCTGAACAGTTGCAGCTGTTAACGAACAGCACGTGACCGGCGTAGCAGTGCTGCCCACAGAATCACGTGGTATCTCTGGTGAATTGAACTCAGTTTGCATGGTGCATGACTAATGTCCGGCTAATGGTAGCACGGTGAAAAGTGTTGCAGAACAATCGTTCGCGTGAGCCCACATACAAACGGAAGTCGACTTTAAACTTAGTAATGATCTGCAGAGGCTAATTTGAATGGAATTAGCTCAAGTTGATCAATGATTTCGTTCTGTAGGTGAAGACGGTCTATGCCGAAAAACCTAGAAGCACTGTACAGCTGGGAATCATTACCATTATGTGTCCAACGAAATGGCAAGGAGTCTTGAACCCGTCACCTCTCGGCTAATAATTTGAACCGTGAGCGGTCGATAATCAGTATGATTAACTCGCACACAGAGAGAATAAATAGCGCCACTTAAAATTCAGTCACACAAGGCACTTCACGTGGTCACATATTGACCAGCTCCTCGAGTGATGACGTCTCATATGGAAGTCCCGGTCCTCTTACGAAATTATTCTTCCATTGAGTTGCTTACTTAAGTACCTGCTTACACACAGAATTGATGGAGTTGTACTGCACCAAGAGAGCTGCTTGAACTCATATTTGGTAACTTGTACCAAGTATTAAGCTGTGATTCGCAAAGTGTTGACCTCCATGTAAGCCTTCATAAAAGGGCTGGTAGCGTCATGGCTTAGATGTAAAGAAATTGGTTTGGTTCCATACACTTCGGACACAAATACTCCCCGAAGTATATCATCCACGCAACGAGAAAGTCTTTGCAAAATTAGATATTACACCTGGTACTCCAGCCCTGTAACCACCTGACTTTGCTGGCTCTTTTCCGGTTACGATCAGCACCTATTTCGATCGGTTCTTTGCGTGAACAGCGTTAGTCTAAACATGACTGATTGACAGTCGTCGTTGGTTTATTTGCTTTATTGGGTTTATCGGGACTTGACGAATAATATTGTGGAAATTTCTCATATAACTGAAGAATCAAGGGCACTTTGCGTTAGTATACAATATGGATGGGCGGCTTAAAATGGGCAAATTACTACTGAAATAGTCGCGAGTAGAATTTTCGTTGACTACGCTTGCCCGTAGAAGTTTTTCTGTGCTTGGACCAGGTGAGAGGGTAGCTTATTCGGTTCACAGGTGTAAACAAACGTTTACTGAAAGAAGTGCTGTTGGACTGGATCCCTCGGTATTCGAACACTGTTTCAACCATTCTTACGAATTTCGGCACCTCCGAATAATGTTAAATGTGAGTGATTATCGAGTCACTCGATTATATCATTTGAGTCTCACCAGTAAACTAAACAGGGCGGAAATCAATCATGTAGACCTAATGCATTTCGACAGATATTTTTCAGTAAAAATGCCACGAGATTGCAGTTAAATCACATCCCCTTTCGGCTAACGAACGCTTGTGCTATTCCCTTGATATTACGGAAACAAACAGAACGATCTAAAAAGTACGAAACTGTACTATCTTACTGGTGCTAGCGTTACCTCAGTGCGGTTAGATACAAATCGAGCGTCTGTCAAGGAACACGGATGTTCAAAAGAGGGCCAACCTACACAAAACAAGTCGCCAACCTTTATGCCGTCAATTTGTCGAAATGTTGGTGGCTCGCGTGGTTGAACAGGTTGCCGTTGAACTTTTCGCCGAGCTTGACAATCAGCGTCTAAGAGACACTGTCTCATCTGCTGAGGAGAAAATATTTACACTTTACTCATCAAGCTCAGCAAACAAACCAGCGCCCAGCTGATCGACCACTGGTACAGCTTTACGCTATCGAGTGGCATGTACCTTACTCCCTTGGTCTGTCTTTCAGTATAAGAACCAATCAGCGAACTGTGCGTGAGAACAAAGTGACTGGCGTGCCAACTGAAACATGAGGCGGCCTGTGTGCAGCACATTCAGTTGAAGAATATCATGAACGAGAGATTCATTTGAAAGCCAAATTGATTTGCAAATGAGTGTGTTTCTCAAAAACTGGTCGTTATTCGTGCAGTCGAGATTGAGCAACTTTTATCTTGTGCACCTAAAGTACATCTCGCTGATATCCAGATGAGTGCATAGGTCGAATTTCGTACAATTTGGGTGCACGTAGAGCATAAGGTTGACAGAATAAAGGAAATTGCGCCCACCTGATAAGCCCAAGAAGGGTGGAACCGGGCGTAGACTGTTGGGCTATCAGAAACTAGTAGTATATTACGTTCACACATGTCACAAACTGTTGGGCTTTCAGAAACCTTTAGTAGTATATTACGTTCACACATGTCACACTCTTGCAGTTCGGGTTATTTCTTGGATTCGAGGTCACGCCAGTTTTTTGAAGCAAGTTCATCCTTTTCGGACCTTAAAGGGAAGATTATAAATCACTAACAGGACACAACTGGTGCCCCGGCTCTGTCAGAGCTTAGAAGAGGAAAGATACTAACTTAGAAAGACGCTTGAATGTCATAATGTGACTAAAGTAAAGTTCAGGACGACCAGTGAAAGGAAGAAGGCCTTCCCTGCGGAGTTATTTATTAGGAAATGCCAACTGACCGGTTGAAGACCATTGGAAAGGGAAGCAAAACTCTCATCTGCATCTTATTTACAAAAACTGGACGTCCATCTTCTCCTGAACGCGTCTTCTTGATCTTTCCTGGATATTCATTGACTCTAATTATTCATCTCTCAAACCCAAGCAAATGTTACAAAGCGACTCTACAAATTCTGCAACAGATCTCTCCTTTTCAAGAGACCCAAAGCGAAAATTCCACGAACAACACATACTACTCGCATGCCTCCCCATCAGTAGTCTCACCGTTACACCGAATCTCACCGTCACACCAGTGTTATGGCAAGCTTCTGCCAGTAACTATGACGTATACCGAGGATGAGGCTTGAAATCTTGAGGGCGATTTTCAGCCACAGAATCGGGCCCACTGACGGAACAATCGACACTGGGAATGATCCTTTGAGAGGAAGTGCGTATGGCTGATAAAAAACCAGTTCTTATCGTACCTAGATACACTGGGACAATGGAAGGCAATTCGTGCACTGCCTTTTAGATCCGGAGAAAAACGAGTGGCAGGTTTTGATGATTTTTTGACGCTTTTCATGGCTACGAACACCAGTTACTCCTCTTTGATTCAAGTTTTCATAGTAAGGTTTGCTTCATCCTCTCATCAGTTCTACGCGCTTTAAGGTCACTTTACGATCAGAATGCACTTCATCACAGGTAGTAAATTTTCTTTCAAGTACCTGAAGTTTCCGCTGCAACACTTGAACATGTCTGAAACGGTCTTTCGTCAGTTAAGCAATGCTGAAAGATGGTATCTTCTTTCTAACCGCTCAGCCACTTGTAAGTTGTCTAAATTTTCTAATGTGGCCGTGGTGTGGTCTGGGTTTCCATGTGGTCCACTCTCTAGTACTTTAGTTTCTGCCGTTTTACTCGTCGGATAGGCGTAGTCCAGAGAACTTTTTAAAGTACAAGGTAGCTTATCTATCTTATTTTGCTGTCACGAAGATGATGTACGTAGTCTGACCTGGTTCTCGAGGACTAAGATGTTTCGCCAGATTACCTGAGGCCACAATCAATCAAAATCGAAATGTGTTGAACAAAAACTTCAGAACGATTAATGTCACACATTGGAAAAAGCAGGATACGATGCAAAGTTGGACGCGGCACAGAGTTGTTTGTACTACAACGTTCTCGACTGTCCGTTGGAAACGTTGAAACTATCTTCGGAAGCTTTTTCGGAGAAACGAAACCACGGCTTGTCCTGAGCCTTCAAACGTAATCAGACTATTTAGGTAGTTAAACGAGGTAGTTCGTATTCCTCTCAGTTTCTGTCGATCATTTCACAGTTTTTGTTATTGGTTGGCTAAAATGTTTTTCTATGTTCCCCGAGGAGAAATCCCTCTCTCTCTCTCACTGTTATTGGTTGGCTAAAACGTTTCTCCATGTTCCCCGAGGAGACATCTCTCTCTCTCTCTCTCTCTCATGCCACATCGGCCATGAGCCACATGTCATCAGCCGGGTCACCTTACTTGCTGCATACAGCAGGGTGGTAAGCGAAAACATGCTACTGCTGACGCCCCCCACCTTAGACTTTCACATTTTCCGTCTTTCA
>NW_008751839.1:694379-696107 GCF_000715545.1 Opisthorchis viverrini
AACCAGACGAATCTGATGGCTGTACGGCAGTAAAGCATCAGTGTCAACACTGATGTTGCTGTCTTTGATGATGATGATGATGATGATGATGATGATGATGATGATGATGATGATGATGATGATGATGATGAGGATGATATCCCTCTGAAACGATGGCTCGTATTGATATGTTCATCACTCCTGTTCAGATGGATTCAGCACAGCCAATTGCTCGGGTTTTCTAAACTCGGTTTATTCAAAGAATCTCAGTGGAATCAGCTCAAAACCATTTCTTGGGATAACGTATACCTTATGAATGAGTCACATCACGGGAAGTTTTCTTGGACTGATAAGCAACCTCGTAGAGGAATTATTTGTCGAAAGGTTGTGTTTGTGATGAAAATAATCGTGAAAACACCCACTAGCGGTGAAACGGCGTTTTAACAAAGGTGGGTCGTGGGAATCACCTATCTGCGAGCTCATGGTACCCAATGAGGTTGGTGGTGGTTAGAACCGGATAGAATAATAAAAGTGGGACAGTTGTGTTGCATGATCGAATAATAAGAAGCCAAAAACAAGTAGCCTTGCGCAGCCTCGTCCTCGAAGGCATTCTATGCCCTTAATGCAATCAGGAATGTCCGACGCAGGAAATCCTAGACGGCAGTTTCAAAGGGGATGAATACGTTTAATACCACCGCCTATCATCTTCCCTTAGATACACACATCTGTTGAAAACGATGTAAATCACCTGACACCGACCAGTGAATCTCACTAGTAAGCTTACTGTACACAATTCAAATATATGCCGACAGAGCCAAATGTCCAACCCTCCTGAAATTGTACCCATTCCTCAAGTCCGCCATTATCTATTAAACTCGCGCATTTGTACCTAGATATCAAGTGTAAGAGGCGGCTCACACTGCCGAAAATCATGACTGACTAGTCTCATTCTTAAAGCAGATTATAAACGACAAAGAAAAATGTGCATTTCGAGGAGACGGGTCACCGAGGGTGCGATACAATTGGTTAATTTATTGACAATTACCGACAACACAGTCGGATGTGAATGGGCTAATATTAAACGCATGATTTAATTGAAGAAAGTGTTGGTAGCTCATAGTGTGATGATGTCGGTTTGTTTATTCCCCAAACTGGGTAATCGTCACCACTGGGTAATCTCATCACCAGTCGCGGTGACGTCACCAGCGCATTGTGAGCGGAGCTGCTTTGAAGTTGGAAGTCTAATCGAAACTCACTGATCATGTCACCTAAACTGGTGACAGAACGTTTGCATTCTGCTACTTGTGAATAAACAAACAGCCATAAATAAAGGGTACTGCATTTCGTGAATAAATATCTGAAACCTCATAGATTTGACCGCGGATTGTATGAGAAGCTTCATATGCACTCTCGAGCCAGCTCACAATGGTTCCGAAGTCAATATGTACCCATGTGTGTTGACACACCGTCACACTCCCCTCGAATGTGCACGGATGAACCAAGCACAGAGCTGTTTATGTTAGGTCCCCTATTCGCTTTCACACAGTGAGGTCATTCTGAATCCCATCAGAAGCTGCTATTCAGGAAAAGATGAACAAACAGCCATAAATAAAGGGTACTACATGGTATGCACATTGCACCCACAAAGTGTAAGGTCATGCTTGTGAACGTGCACGCACTGAAACACGCCACTTACGATCCAGGGAGAGGCACTGGAAGTTGTGGAGCGTTTTACTTATCTTGGAAGTT
>NW_008751839.1:696576-708160 GCF_000715545.1 Opisthorchis viverrini
TGGCGTTCTTGTTGTCAGTTTCTGTCCAGATTGCCTGAATGAATGTCTGGAGGTGTAGGCACCTCGGAATGATTGTGTTAAGCTAGCACTAAGTCCATCCGCCGTCCACCTTTACTCTTTTCTTTACAATAAGGCTTTCAAATAAGTCATGGTTGTACGGCAGTGAAGCATCGGTGTTGAACACTGATTTCATGCTGTCGATGATGATGATGATGACTGCATTTCGTGAAGAATAATTGGTAGGAGTTTGAGACCTGTGGTGTATGTCTTCCATCTGTTAGCGCCCATCACCCTCCAATAATTGTTCACTGTAATCAGCTGCGAATTTTCAGCCTTATCGATCAGTCCGAACGTTGGGTTTCTGTAGGCGAATGCTGGACGAAAAAAGCACTGATGCAAGATGAATGTGAAAGTTAGAAATGATGAGGGTGGACAATATTGGATAGCAAACTGAAGACAGTGCGAGACCGTCTCATTGGAAGATACTAGCCAAAGTCTACCAACACCGATGAGAATTTGAGTCTTTGCCGGTGAAGTGAGAGTATACTCCATATACAGAGCTGTCGTAAAACTCCTGTTGGTTCACACCACGTCTAAATCTGATGAGAAAAAAGTCGCCAGGACTCAACTTCCATGTTGGGTTTTCAAATTTGATCGACGTGGAACGACACTCGGCAAAATGGTCACGTTTGGGCTTGTTCTTGTTGTCAGCTGAAACAAATATTACGTCTGCGTTTGCCTGTAAAGTGCATAAGTAGTCTGTGAGGCTTGGTTTTTGAGATCTGCCCCCACCTAAACTTTATGATCGGGGATATGCTCATGTGTGTCACCACGGGTCTGAAATGCACACTATCCTAATGTGTTCAGTGAGCTTGCTTACTCCAACATTTCCTGAGGTGGAAAATAACGATCAAAATGACGAAAGAGGAAACAAAGTAGTTCACCACTTGTAAGCTAATCGTGTAAATGAGATCCGAGAAGGAATATGTCCGTTAAACTAGTCGAATGAAGGCAGATAGCTCGTCAGTACGAGACTTCGCTGCATTTCCTTCCTCGTGGCACTCACAAGATGCTCTAGGGATAACGAAATTCAGCACTTCCTGAAAAGTGGCTTCTGATGGGCTATAGAATGACCTCATTGTGTGAGAGCGAATAGGGGACCCAACCTAAACAGGCCTGCGATTGGTTCATCCGAGCACACTTGAGGGGAGTGTGACGGTGTGTCAACACACCCCTGGAACCCTCTCGTTTGTTATGTTTCCAGGTGAGTCTCTCGAAAAAACAAATGAGTGTACATTCGCTAATTTCGTGCAATTTGGTCTCAAGCGTAACATGAGGTTGACGGAAACCAGGAGACTGCGCCTACCTGATGAGCCCCAAAAAGGGCGAAACCAGTCGTAGGCAACCGATTTCAGCAACCTTACGAGTAGTAAATTACAAATTACAAATTACAATCAATTTAATTCTCATTCACAACGTCAGCGGGTGAGAGGGTGATATTTATTTGCCTCATAAGACCAGCGATCACGTGATAAAACCATGGGTGAATGCTGCTCATCTCCTTCACGCATGCATTACACGTTGCTGCCCACAGTCATAACCACAAACTTGTACTGGCTGACTCCGCACATTACCGTAGGATGATGCGGGATCATAAGTGGTGTCCGAGGTAAAACGACAATAAATGGATCCTTGATTACTTTGTCAAAACTACTGTGTCTGGTAATACCGCCCAACCGTTTCCAGCAACAATCCAACTAGTAATTGGTTCTGCTTCCCCAAACATCTTGTCACTATGGATGTTTCAGAATAACATGCACTTTCCTCTAAAGCATTCGAAGTTTCTCTGTACTCGGATTCTCAGGGAGAGCATGGATTTTGCTTTCTGCCCCAGCTTTTCTGTGACAGTCGTTTGTGCAACACCATTCGATATCATCCATAATGCGTCTCCCAGCAGTGTAAGTTACCAGACTGTGTTCGCCTTGTCTGTTCCCTTGGATTCCTATCCTCACTTGAGTTCACAATCTTTTGTAGACTTTTAGGATAACTGACGGGTTCTACGACAAATCAGGTTTCGCTTTTTCGTCCTGAGGAGTACATCTTTGTGAATTTTACACTAGAAATACCCTACACCTTTCAACTTCACCGCCTCTAATGGCCGGACCCAAGACAGACAATATTCCAAAGCATTGATGAATGTGATTCTCCTGCCCTTTTCCCAGCCACATCGTTTTCCCCGTGCCTGACTGTTTTATGCAGTTTTACATCTCTTTTGACTTGCCCCACTGATTTGTGTAGTTCTTTAGCAAAAGTCGCAATGTACCGCATGTCATATATAAGGTGACTCGGATTTTGTGCACAGCATATCCCCAAACTGTCCCATGACCGATGACGCACCGAAAAAGTTCCGTGCGTCATCTTCTGCTAAGGTCGTTTCTGAGACCCACAAGCGTTCTTTTGGGAAAAAACATCTCTCATACACGTGGTTGAAGAAACACCAAGATTATCACACGATGATAATGCAGTCCTAATGATGTGGTACTGTGATTAGTCGAGTAGGAACTGGACTGAGCTACATTCACTTGACTTTTGGTTTTTCCCACAGGAGATGACTCATTTTACGTGGTAAACCACTTAAGGCGGGTGGTTTCGTGCAAAGCGATGCACTCTGTTTTGTATAATTGTCCATAAACATTTCACTCACAGAGAGAGAGAGACAGTGAATTGTGTTTCTGTTTGAGACCAGTGTGTTGACACTCTTGTGTGACAAACGCTGAACACAACTGGTAGTTTTCTATAGAGGAAAACGTCGGTAGCTCAGGTAGGGCAGATGGTCGTTGGCTTGTTCGCTAAGCTGGGCAATTTGAGTTCCAACCACTAACCCACCGTTACGCACAACTACGCTCCCCAATAACGCACTGATGATGTCACCGCGATTGGTGATGAAATCTTTGTAATCAAATTGCCCAGCTCAGCGAACAATCCAACGACCAACAACTGGTAGTCTGCTGAAAATGGCCGTTTTTGGAACCGGCATCCTTGAGTTACACCATCTTAGGAATAAATAGGAATAAACCAAGCTGAATCTCTCGGTTGTGATGTTTCCAGGCTACTGAATGTGCTGCACCAGGCCGCCTCGTGTTTCAGCCGCCACGATATTCGAGATATCGCGATACATGTGTGTTCGTAATGCACTACTCATAAGGTTGCTGAAAATTCTTCAACAGCCCAATACCGGTTTCGCCCTTGTTGGGGCTCATCAGGTAGGCGCAATCCCCACCCGGAAACATCACAAATGAGAGATTCAGCAGGGATCCAGGTGAGTCTCTCGAGAGAACCAAATTAGTTTGCAAATGAGTGAGTGTCTATTGGCTAATTTGGTGCAATATAGTTTGAGACACTCGGGTGTTCGGGAATCACCAAGATACGATACGGTCAAATCGGTAAATCTCGCGTGAATACCTCCTTACTGGATTGTGAACATCTATAGAGAGTAGAAATGCGATGCCATTGCACCCTGCGTGATTATTTACCCGGGAAAATAATGCGTCATCATGGATCATCACTCAGCAGCTCAGAGGAGGCGTAATTTTACGGGAGTTTCGAGAAGCTGTCACTCGAGCAGCACGTGACCACACGATGTGGCTTACGTTATTAAAAGATCATTGGCACTATGTCCTGTCTAACTGAGGGCCAATCAACCAAATGGTCAAGTGTACAACCATTGGCCGGAAGGTTTCCGGTTCTGTGGGTTTCGCGAGATACGCACTGTTGATAACTTCCAACAAGGGCGAAACGTCTTCACAGTGCTTCCTGGTTTTTTAGCAATAGATTGGCTTCACTGGCATGACGAAATATTTTTTGAATATTATCGATATCCTAACGTCACGATGAGGACTAAAGGTTGCTTTCAGCTGGGTTAATTTTTTTGAATTCGATATCCTAACGTCACGATGAGGACTAAAGGTTGCTTTCAGCTGGGTTAATCTAAGTACAACACTTTAGGCCTTCAGACTGTTTGTGATGTCCAAGCTTGGTGAAAAGCCCCACGCAGTAAGCTGAAATCTATAATACGGTATCCTCGCAACCGAGCGTAATGTTGTTAAATCGAGTACGCCCGCCGTGGGTGCAGCGTTCACACCAGAGTCAGCCGGACTGTGATTTGTCATCCGGTGTAACTTGGTAGGCTATTGTATATGGGTTAACTGAGAGTGGTCTCAACGCATGTGTACAGTGAGCACCGGCAGCTGGTTGCAGCTGTTCACCGTTGTTTCGGTTGATGCACGTACACGAGTCTCACCCATATGTCACTCCGTGTACAGTTTTAGACTACTGTGGTTCGCACGGATTCCATCGCCGTTGCAACCTGCTAAATACAGGTTTTCTGTTACGGCAGTTTGTGCCTATGGATCTCTCCACTGCTTCCAAGCAAGGTTAAGGGCCTGTGGTGAGCAGGTGAACCTTTACAGACATCTTGTAATTAAAGCAGAATTGTTCATATACAAACTAAGTGCCACTTTCAAATCCGGTAAGGGTCGATCATCAGGTTACTAAACAACAAAGTGGACACAACTCGTGAGAGCAGGGCTTTACGTATCCTGCAGTTGTTTTCTGTTACATCTACTGATTCGCCGACCTGTGGTATCTGCTGCTAACCCGCTCAAGTGCCTAGTGCCGGAAAAAAAGACTCACAGAAGGGAACACAACCGCTATATTCCGATCAAGNCTATATACCGAACAAACGAGTGTGAGAGCGTGAGTGCGTGCGAGTGCGAGAACAAAGGTTACAACGGACTTTCTGACATTGGTCCAGGCTGCTTGATAGGCGTTAATGAACGCCCATCAACATCGACCGTGCCTCTATGAAAAGCCTGAACGCTGATCACATTCGATCGTGCTTCTGTGGCGTGCAAGAACACTCATCAATTTTTGCTGAATTGATTGAATGATTGACTGGCCTGGATGCTTGCCGGCTTTCCTGTTGAGTTTTTAGTGGAGCAGGAGGTTTCGGGCGTTCTGAGGTTACTTTCACGAATCTGACGTTCCTGATATTTTCCTCCAGTAAAGCGGGAAATGACCAAACCGACACCAGAATTTTTACGACTGAGTGATACTCGTCCTGTCTCGATCGGAGGCGAAAAATCTGGGAAGACAATGAAACATGTGCGCCTTTGGTTAGGCTCCCATGCATCTGTGTTGTTTGTACACTTTTGGATTGAACTAAAAGATACAGACGTTTTGAACGTTTATGCCATGTTCTCCGGCTTGGTTTGAAACTATTCGCCTTTGGCGCAGTCTTCCCAACACTGGGAAACGTTCATGATAGTGCGAATCCAGATACAACCACACAAACAACACTTTAATGATACGATCACCGTTAAAATCGACAATCGTTTTCATAGAGGCGTCCAAAGTGTATATTGTGAAATCGCTACGAGAATTCTCAGAGGAGATGTGCTATGGATCTGTGTAGTTCCCAAGTCGAATCGTCTCAAGCTAACGTGCATCATCTAGCACAAGGGCGAGATGGTTCGGTGGTTAGAGCGCGAACTTACTAACCAGAATATCTGAACCGGCCCTCTGCCTCTCGACTTTCCCTGCCTGGACAGCGTGGCAGTATCCCAGCCCTTGTACTTCCTTTCGGTGGCTTGGATGGGTGTTACAGCTGAACACGTTTATTATTTTTTCCATCTTTTGTTCATCCGCCTCCATTTATCTATCCACTTACCAGCCCTTGTCCTTTCGGTGGCTTGGATGGGTGTTACAGCTGAACACGTTTATTATTTTTTCCATCTTTTGTTCATCCGCCTCCATTTATCTATCCACTTATGTTTATTCTATTTAACTAACAAACTGGACAGATTGCTTATCTAACCTTCATTTCGGAACACACCTTTTGTTTGCATGTGTCCGAAAATGCATAAACAATCGCGTTCATTTGGCGTACGTGCAATATACTTCGTTGTATACCCTACAGTTGGTTGGGGAATTGCACGCTTTACCTCTGACAATTTTGTAATTTTTGAATTTACGTTATTGTGAACCATGGGTAGTTTGGAAAGATGTACGAATCAAACACTACTCAGTCATGATGGTACCATTCGTTTTGAGGTAAAAGCGCTGAGTGAAACCAGGTTACTGGGGTGAGTGTAATGATCTGTTATCATGGGCGTTTATTTCAAAAGGTCAGCGAGCAAATCTGTAAGGACAAGAGAGTGCCTATCTGCTGCTAACTCTAGGCTGTTGGATGAGATGTTAAGGGGATCATGTAGGTGGTGCTGAATTCTAAAAAAATCAAATAGGTGCGCAGTAACTAGAATGGTTGCAACTACGTCATTCCAGTGTTTTGTTTTGCTGACCATAGGCTCATCAGTGCGATTTTTCCCATACAGTTGTCTGATCCTACGTTGACACGCTGTGGTACATCGTCGCCGTTCGAAGCCCATCACTCGATTTATCTCGCTTGACGACGGGGACAATGATTCTTTGCTACGCTGTACCGTCGCACAGCGTGTAACTGAGCTTGTGAGGACACAGCCATAGAAACGAGCAGTTAAATCGCCCAGCTCACCAAAAAAATACTACTGGCAACATCAGTTAGTGAACCGGGAAGTCCCTGTTCTTTCCGATTTGGGAACGCAAGCATTTGTTCAACTCACGAATCTCGAATCTCTTGAAAACTAAACCCTTAGGCCAAGTATGGCTGATCATCGGTTTGTGTAGCTCGCACCTAGACAGAATATGGCGTTATTCATTCTCCACTCCTACAATTCACGTGATTTGGCCACGCGCTGCCTGGTATTTTAGGGGACAACATTTCTTTTCAGATGAAAATCTCACGCGTTTTGTGACCTAGACTTCCTCGTGAGCAACTTGTAATTGGTTGATAGCCAATGTTTTATTCGAAACTCGCGCGGAACTCGCAGATTAGTTGATCGATTAACATGGGGTCAAAAGGTCTATTCTTTCAACGAACTCTGCCTTGAATGAAGAACGTAACCACTCGTGAATGGTCCGGTGGAAATCGGCCCGGAAGCCGTGTACCGGCCAGCTGATAGAAGAATAATACGAGGAAATTCCGGTTGCTGCAGGAGAGCTTGCCGTCGCAACTGAGTTCGTTTGATGGAAATAGAGTAGACAAAATTTTTATTAAAGGACTTATAATAGCAATGTTCATGGTTGATGTGTGCGATGGCAAACTCATGCACATAAATTATGTTTCTGGAAATTGGCACCACTTGCCTGGTTGTTTAGTTGTCTTTTTGTGAAACTTTTTGCGGAAAACCTTTTCAGGAAAAGTTTACGTTTCACTGTCAATCTTAATTTTTTGTGAAATCTTGAGCAAAATTCATCCAAGGAGGCACATAACATAAAATTCTGAAGCTGAAGAAAGCGAAATGTTTTGTACGACAACTGACACTAAAAAACAGCACGAGATGTTTTTGTTATTCTCTGTAAAGGTGTACTTTCGACGTCCGCCCAAGTCCTTATTTGGGAGAAGCGGAATTGGTTTTGCTGATTTTAAGAAATGTCAATTTCCGCCGGTCGAAAAGTCCTAGCGCTTCGCCTAGAATTACTCCACTGCTTATTGTCAATCCTGTCTATACTCAAATCAGTTATCGATTTAGATTCGAAACTTAGGTTGGTCACTTAATCGATCATTTAGGCTAAACCCACAAGCAATGGCACCCATCTCCCAATCAAGTTTCTGTCCATTAACTATAGAGTAAAAAATTTTTCCGCGTGCTCACGTGGCTGCACTTGTGTTTTCTGCACATCTGGATGTTTCGAAAGGTTTTGAATCATCGCACAGCAAAACGTGACCTCCAAGTTATTTTGCACAGTCTCCCAGCGCTTGGTTTTCATGTGAACCAACGATCCCTCATGTTAAACAAACAGCCCCTTTCCATTAGTACGGCTATTTATTGATCCCAATTTCGCTACTGCTCAAATTCAATGACCGAACAAACCGAAAGACTAGTTCGTTTGCATATTTGAGCTGTAACAATTCAAGTTTGTATGGTGAATGTTTAAAATCTATTTGGATTTATTCCTGTCAACTTAGTTCAGTAAAACACCACTGGGCATTCTCAGCAGCGCACCTCAAACTGCGGGCGAAAACCATGTGATCAAGTTAGGTCATCTCATATTCAAATAGGCGTGAAACGAAATCACGTGATCATTGGTTTAACTCTGTTCGTCCAGCGGGGAGACAGTAAGTTGAATTCGTGCTAGTGAACATGAGATATAGAGATTTTGGTCAATCCCTTTCTTGATCTTAATTCACACAACCATATGCTAACAAAACAAGCCGTGTTTCTGAGTGATATTCATAGTTCTGAGCTTCTCTCAAATGCTTTGCATAAACCTCTATCGGTGCAGGCTTCTAAGAAAATGTCAGTCCTCCTCAAAGCAATTACCCAAAATTTCTATGATAATACTTCCGAAGAGAGCGCAAAAATTCCAGATTTTTCCACACAAGCAAACGATTTGCTCGCGTAAACGAGTCTTGAAGAACATGGAGGAAACAAGATCTGCGTTCAAGGTCACCAGGAGTAAATCACAAAAAGTCAACTTTTGACAACTATCAAAAATGCAATCTAGACGTTGAAACAGTGGAACAGTTTGGACCGAGATAGAAAAGGAAGGAACATATACCTTGATTTACGATTTCACTTTCATGTCAATCCATCTCTTTTGATTACTTTTTCATTTAAACAACGCGGGAAACATAAGAAAAAAGTCAAAGGAATAGCGGGTAGACACAGTACTGCGAGTCGTCTTTTACAAGCCAGTCTATGGGCGAAATCGTAAGGTGAATTCGTAAGGCTATTCCTCCGGACTATCAGCTAAGAAAGATTCTATTTCTCGCTCACAATGGACGTGTAAATAATGGATATATGCTACAATTGCTCAAAGGTTGACCATGATTTCTGAACACTACTCAGTATGGTGAAAAAGGTGGTTTCATTTCAAATGCGCCTTCAATTCTTGTACCCTCAGGCAGTGATAGGTCGAATGGATAAGATTAGTGGATTTTTGGAGTCGCTTAAGTGCCTAAACCTAGAAGACTTCATCTCAGAACCGGTCTGAGAGAGATCCTCAATAAAATTCTCCCTCTAGCCCTGTGTTCGTCAGATGTTCCAGTCGAACACTAGGAGAGGTGTACCTCAAACGGACGTTTACCCGTTATTCCTCAGCCTTGCAGCTTCTTGTATGGCAAGCCCTTCCACGTGACCTTTAGGTGAGCTAGCTATCTAGTTGTTTTTATTGTCACTCACTTAACCGCCATCCCTTGTGTAAAATGAACCAAAAGAACTCTGGTTGTTTTCCAGGCTCTTGCTCTCAACACCTTTTCTTCGTCGAACTGGACGCCGAGCGTTCCTCGCTGTTTTTTTGTTTCGCTTCTTGACAATGCATGATTTCAATCGCTTATTACCTGCCCACATTATCAGGTGTCTGGCAGTCCTGTTGATCTGGTCTTTGGTTTCACGTTGTGAGAATCACACTCAGCTGAAGCGCTTTGCTGGACTGGATTCCAGTAAATACTCGTCCTTAAGCCCATCGGTTGATTTGCCAAGTCGAGATCATCGTACCTCGGTAGAATTCGGTGTTTGTTTGTTGTCTCTGTTTATGCTGCAACACACAAATAATCACGACCAGAAAAACCCGGCTGCTATCGAGAATAAGCATGACCTCTCCGATTGGCTAGATCATTGACCTTTGTGAACCTGTAGGTGATGTGGGTGTCCAGTTGGGCTACACAAATTCAGAGGCAGCTCATCAAGGTGGTGAATTTGTGGTTCATACTAGCCGTACAAATGACGGAGCATAGCCGTTTCAGTCACTTTTTAGGTCAATAAAATTAAACAGATTTAGAAATATTCAGCTGCAAACTTCTCGTGGACTAATTCAGACTGATCCAAGGCGTCATGGTGCGTCATGATCAGCAAATTTTCCTAATAACTAAACCCCCCAGTGTCATCAGACGATTAAGCTAGCGCGAATAGGCGCCCAAACTCCCAATAGTGAAAGAACCAAGGGAGTGACTAAGGCCCAGTTGGGAGACGGGAGCATCTTTAAGCAACCAAAATTTGAGTAAAACCATCGAAGAAAAGAAGGAACTGACAAAACTTTTACAAAAACGACGTTTGGACCAATTGGCTGGACATTTCAGAGGGTAGCATAAGCGATCTCCGGGAAAGCCAAACAATTATGGGAATAAAGTAGCCATCAGTCGCCCAGCAGCAGCTACAGTCCACGAATGTCATCGTCACCGCAACCCAGCATTCATCATCCTATAAAGAAGCCACGGAGACCGGTCCAAGCTAAAGGAGACTTAGAATACGAATTTATCGATGGTCATGCCACTGCATCGTGGGAAAACCGTTTGTAGCTCCAGCCTTCAAGCCGCCCCGTTGTAACAAGCTTCTCAATTAGATTAGTCTCCTACTTTCGAGAAATACACTCATTTGCAGATCAATTCGGTTTTCACGGGAGACTCAAAAGAAACCCTCATTTATGCTATTTGATTTGCAAATGAGTGTATTTCTCGAAAACAGTCCAATTTGGGTTCAAGTAGATCATAAGTTTGACGGAAACTCGGGGACTGCGTCTACCTGATGAGCCCCAAGAAGGGCGAACCTGGTCGTGGGCTGTCGAAGAGTTTTCAGCAACCTTGTGAGTAGTTTCCTTTATGAAAGCCTCCCACTTGTTTTCGGGCCCTTGCTTCATCGCTAAATCTTACAATCTTCACGGATAACATACGTCGCCTTCTAAATTATCCGGGCACTGTAGACCCCAATGGAGGTCTACAGGTCTGCAGCAAGAATACGCCGCCGTCACTTGTTTTCGAGCCCTTGCATCATCGCTAAATCTTACAATCTACACGGATGACATACGTCGCCTTTTAAGTTATCCGGACACTGCGCACCAACCCCAATGGAGGTCTACAGGCCTGCAGCAAGAAATCACCGGCGTTACCATATCCTGTGGAATCGAGCGAGGTTTAAATTCCTCACTGTCTCTACTTTTAACTTCCTCACTGTCTCCACTCAACATGGTCAACGAACTGCCACTCGGATATTCCTCACCTGCCTTAGAAGCTAAGAGGTAGAACATCATGAACCGAATGACTACGGTGGATTTTTATTCGTTTACTTAAAAGGGATGTGTCTGAGAATGCACAGCGGAAGGGACCGAGTCTCACCAGTTCAAATCAAGAACCTGATATTGTTGTCATTTGAACTGTATTACTTTGTTAGTTGTCTGTTGTATGATAGCCTGGTACTTTCAGCTCTGACACCGGTAACTTATTTATCATCCTCGGAAAACGCAACGTTATCCACCCCACTGAAGCACCACGGAGAATTCGAGACGGTAAAGATACGGGGGGGGGGGGTAACTCAAAACAGAATAGGTGTTGTCATTTGTATTACTTTGTTAGTTGTCTGTTGTATGATAGCCTGGTACTTTCAGCTCTGACACCGGTAACTTATTTATCATCCTCGCCTCGGACAACGTTATCCACCCCACTGAAGCACCACGGAGAATTCGAGACGGTAAAGATACGGGGCATAACTCA
>NW_008751839.1:709963-712021 GCF_000715545.1 Opisthorchis viverrini
TCGCTAAATCTTACAATCTTCACGGATAACATACGTCGCCTTCTAAATTATCCGGGCACTGTAGACCCCAATGGAGGTCTACAGGTCTGCAGCAAGAATTCGCCGCCGTCACCATATCCTGTGGCATTGAGCGAGGTTTAACTTCCTCACTGTCTCCACTCAACATGGTCAACGAACTGCCACTCGGATATTCCTCACCTGCCTTAGAAGCTAAGAGGTAGAACATCATGAACCGAATGACTACGGTGGATTTTTATTCGTTTACTTAAAAGGGCTGTGTCTGAGAATGCACTAGTCAAAACACAGGATGGCCATTAAATCAATATTGCATGACCTTTGGTTCAAAAAATACACGTACATTTCAAAAAGTACTTTTGGTAAATCAAACTTTTGTTGCGCTAACATTCCGCAAATTTAAAATTTTCACGGTTTAGTCTAAACGTTTCCACGCAGGAACCATCAATTAATTGTTCTTCGTTTCACTTACAGCGGAAGGGACCGAGTCTCACCAGTTCAAATCAAGAACCTGATATTGTTGTCATTTGAACTGTATTACTTTGTTAGTTGTCTGTTGTATGATAGCCTGGTACTTTCAGCTCTGACACCGGTAACTTATTTATCATCCTCGGAAAACGCAACGTTATCCACCCCACTGAAGCACCACGGAGAATTCGAGACGGTAAAGATACGGGGGGGGGCATAACTCAAAACAGAATAGCTGGTCAATGACTTAGGTGCCCAAGGAGACTTTAGGCACTGAAATGTCTTGAGCTGGAACAATGGGATTTACAGTCAACTCCTCTAGGTTTACACACTCATGAACGGTTAGCTATAAGTTGAAAGGACTATATCAAAACGGTGTGAATCGCAGTATGCAACTGAGCAGCATACAGTTTGTTTGTTCAGACTATCAAACTGACTTATGAAAAAGTGCTGGGTTTCCTTTACCACAGGATAACTGTCTTTTCTATAGGGGAAAGTGCTGGTAGCTCAGTTCGCATAGTTGCTCTTTGATTTGTTCGCTGAGCTGGGCAATTTGATTAAAAGCGCTTCAACGCAAATCAAGTTGACATGATCAGCGCGTTGTTAGGGAACGTAGCGATGGCTTGGTGGTTGTGCACAACTGTGTTTTCCTATCCCCTAGTTACTATTGCGTTAAAGATTGCCTAAGCACTCGTGATTTTGATGTATTACACAGTAGTGCGGAAAAAATTGCTACGATTTGATATTCGCGGTATTGCTGGCAATCACAATGGATAGAATGTGACGAAAACCATGCTCTTATACCGCTATATACATATGAAAATACAGTTTTTCGTAGATCACCAAAAACTCAGCTTCGCAATCGACAAACCTTGTTACTGAGGGATACCACAAAAGAGTTTGAGTGATGCTAAAATGTGTCCCTGTTCCCGTCTATAGCCCAAATATCTGACGCTTGCTTCCGATAACGTGGTGGATGTGTGTGTTAAGGAACACTTCGTACGCGGTGCAGTGCGGCCATACGGTTTGTGGCTCCAATTCATAAGAAACTCGATTGCGTTTCTTACGTGTCAACTAAAGCACACTACAATTTCGTTTTGTGGACTACGAGTGATTAACGATGCGGCGACATACTACAAATCACCACAAACTGATGTCACTGGCGAATGCATGGTCAGAGACAATTGTCTCTGTTTGGTGTTCTTTGGTCGGCTGTCAGCAGCTACAATTAGGTAATGGAGATGAATGTTCTTTGTCATGCGTGACCGGTGACGTTCCTGCAGCGATGTTTTCTGAAAGCTTACATGCTGTGTACCCTCTGCAAAATGAGATTTAGGGTTGGTCTAACATGACAAAACCGCCCGAATACTTTTGATTTAGGACAAGATGGGTTGATTCATTAAAAGTTCTCAAATAGCTCCCTTAAATGTTACCATTCAAAGTTGGCAGCTGCCATGTCACTCCGACCCTAGTAGTTCATAGGTTGTGCAACGGGTACTTCCATTGAAGAATGTGTCCAGCACCAGAAGCTGCGTTGGTTGGGACATGTGTTACGTATGCCGAACCATCGTTTGC
>NW_008751839.1:712382-728624 GCF_000715545.1 Opisthorchis viverrini
GATGATGACGATGATGATGATGATGATGATGATGATGATGATGATGATGATGATGATGATGATGATGGTGATGAGTTCACAGGTCACAGAGGAAATCCGTTCCTCTTCTCATAGAGAAAGTGCAAAACTACTCAATGAGAGGCACAAGCTAATTTTGCACCCCTGAACTAGTTGCAATTCGTAAGATAAATCTCTTGTCACAGATCACTTCTGGTTTGTTCTCTGTCTGAGAAACTCGAATAAAGAATTGTCAAACAGAGGACGCAAAGCACGAATACCGACTTTCTCAATTATCCTTTGGTTACCAATAGAATTCCACGAGTGTCAGTGACTCGTAAAAGAGGCCATCTTAGAAGTTCGCAAACCATCATCAGTTGGGGTTTTTTCCTGTTCAGACTGCCCCGTAATTTTCTTCGCTATGTGTAATTTGTCCAGAAAGCAGAAAGCAGAATACCTATTGTTTCAGAGTGGTTTGGTAAACAATCGGTGGATTTATTGCTGGGCAACGTTTCGCTTTTGACACAAAAGCTTCGTCAGGCCAAGTGGGTAAGTAGGTTGATTGGGTTTAAGGCAGTCAGGGAACCAATCCATGAGATTCCTTATGACTAGTGACGTGATCAGTGCTGGGTGTTCAGTCTGATGTCCCTGTTTGTTGATTAGTGCGAATAAAAAAACAATGGCTGCAAATTCCGTTAAACCGCAAGTCCCTTATTCAATAGATACCTATATATTTTACGTCACCTGATGATCTATTGAGCTCACGAGGAGAAAATTTCACGACTTGAGGTTTGCTTGAAGTTTATGCCTCCCAAAAACAGAAATTTCCAAACGGTGATGCGGGCTTTCATCACATTATTGGTGGTTGGATGTGATCTGATCATTTTCAGTAGAGGCTTCATACTAGCACTGAAGCACAAGAAGCACTGCACGGTCATTTCACCCTTTTTGGGAATCGTCAGTAGCGTACATCTCACGAAGATCAGAGTTTTGAATCCACGACCTTCCGACCAGTATTTGAACACTTAATCAGTTGGTCACGAGTGGCTGGTCAGCGGTGTGACTAGCTCTCATTTAGACTCATCCTTCAATCTTCGTTATTGGAAGTGCCGTTGAACTGGCAATCATGCGATGTGATATCCTTGAACGCAAGTCTTGCCTTAGTTCTCCATCAAGCTACAAATCGATGGACAGTATGTTGTCAAGCCAACAATAATCCACTCACCACACCCGCATCAACTCGCTCAACACATGGGGCTTTATAGGTGAAGTGTTTCCCTTGGAGTACAAGCGCAATACAGCCAAAGCAGATGCGGCGATCAACTGCTTTAATTTTACTTCCGAATGGCGAATCAAGGCGCAGGATTCTGAAAACGGATGATTCACTTTCTTAGCAGCGTTTTGGTCATCCAGACAGTGCCTCCACAATAGAAACTCTGTTTGTTAGGCAGAAACTGAAAAAAAAGCCGGGCATTAAGTCGCTTTACTCTGCTTTACCCAGGTATCCCTTCCGAATGATCAAGGCGCAGGATTCTGAAAACGGATGATTCACTTTCTTAGCAGCGTTTTGGTCATCCAGACAGTGCCTCCACAATAGAAACTCTGTTTGTTAGGCAGAAACTGAAAAAAAAGCCGGGCATTAAGTCGCTTTACTCTGCTTTACCCAGGTATCCATTTTGAACTCATCTGCACCCAGACTTCAGTACTATCGCAAAAGGCTTTGATGAAGTCGGATCATCCCCAGTGATTCTCGGTTTACTGAGTCAAAGGCGTTAGCTAAGCATAAAAAATAATCTGCAAAACCGTTTGATTTTCTCCTCATTCCTTTTGGATTTGTTACGCAGCGAAGCTAGGCGGCTGTTGTACTTGGATTGCTTTGAAATCCAGCCTGCTCCTAAGGAACATCTTCCTCCAGCATCCCAGCGCCTAGTCTATTCGACAGGATGGAAGCGATCTTCTTGCCTGCTGTGCGTAGAAGGCTGGGTGCGTTGCAGTTAAACATCTTTTGCTGACTTCCGCTCCTTTACACAGAAGAATTTCCATTGAGAAATTTCATTCCGCAATTAGATCCTTCCAGCTTGAATGGCTTAGTGAGCATGCGATCCAGTCTCCCTGATTTCCACTTCGCACCTTGGTAGTGTCCGTTAGCGGTTCTGTGAATGTACGTAAATTATCCAAATAGTTTTCCACTGTTTGTCGGGCCGTATAGCTCAAATCAACAACTCCTGGCCAGCTGAACATTGTGACAAAGCGATATTTCTATAATTTCTTCGAACTCTTCAGGCTTCACGCCTGTTCGTTTGTTTCCTATCAACCGCAGATTTCGGAATTTCTGTCCAAAAAGTTCTTTCAGTCGTGAAGGATTGGTCTTTTCATTCCTGGACCCAACCACTCCGTTTTGTGTTTGTGGTAGATTTTTCCACAACCTGGTCAAAGTACTTCTAGTTTGCGACAAATACACTCACTTAGATATCAATTTGTTCTCACGAGAAGCTCAACTAAACTCCTCGTTTATGATATTCTTCAACTGAGTGTGCCACACTTGGTATGTCGTTTATGACTTTCAATCCAATTTGATATGCAAATGAGTGTATTTGTCGAAATCAGTCCAGTTGGGGCTCAAGAGAACATAAGGTTGACAAAAACTCGGGAACTGCACCTAGTCGATGAGCCCCAAGAAGGGCGAAACCGGTCGTGGGCTGTCAAAGAATTTTCAGCAAATTTGTGAATGGTTAACTTCTAGGTTGGTCAGAGGGGATTTTAAGGAGACTAACTTCTTCTGTTGAAGCAAGGTGGGCATCAACAAATTATTTCTACCATGAAAATCACAAATTCATCCTTCCTTTAGTTTAATCATGTCTACAGAAGCTATCTATCTATCTATCTATCTATCTATCTATCTATCTTCTATCTATCTATCTATCTATCTATCTATCTATCTATCTATCTATCTATCTATCTATCTATCTATCTATCTATCTATCTATCTATCTATCTATCTATCTATCTATCTATCTATCTATCTGTGTCGAATGTACTAGACCCTGCATGTAAAGAATAAGCTCAGTTTACCTAAGGTGCAACCTCATACCTGTCACCAGGACTAGAAACATACCCGGTAATGACGGCAGGTAGAATATGCACTGTTGATTGTAGCTTTATCGTGCCTCAATATGTCTCTGACGAACGGCTGTCAAAGAGGTTTGAAGTGGTAAACAACGGTTTGTTCAGTAGATATCAACTGGTCTTACGTGGGTTGCAAGACACATCTGCAGTTCTGTCGATGCCCATGGGTACAAAGAATTCTTCACTTTTGTGTTACAGTCTGCAGACAGAAATATATGTTGGATTCGATCGCGTCCATCTCGTGTGTTTCCCTCCTATTTTCCAATGGTGCTTTCCCTCAACAGATCATACACTACAGTCTGTTTTTCTCTGAGTAAACTTCGGAAATCTGGCTATATTACTAGGTGGGTCATGTACTTCCTTTCCCCCGGTCAAACTCTTCTCTTGTCTGCTGCTGTTTGCTGCATCTATCTCATGGACTCGATATGTATTTTCTAATCCCTCACGAACTTTAACCCTTGACTTGTCGAACCAGTTTGGTCGGCCATTCTTTACGCGCGCTTTTTGACCATTTTGCGTTACCACGTGTTGTACCCAGGCGCGCGTCGCAAACTAAGACCGATTTGCCGGGCTTTCATTGGACTTGCACTACCTCGTTTAGACGAAAACCCCCCATAATTTGAGGTCTGTACTCCTTTTATTACGTATTTTATACATGTAGTACCGCATCTTTTGATAAATCTCAAGAATCCACAATTTCCGGCTTGTGATTTTGCGCGTCACTCACGTGGGCTCTCCTGAATATGTCTAAGTATTCTACCGGTGGCGCATTCGTCTAAGTTACAGTCTAGTCTTCTTTCTCATGTATGTGTGTCAAATTCAGCCACTATTTACTTGTTCACCCGAGCGCTTGGTATGAATTTTATACCTTCCCCGTAACTCTTCGACTTTCTTTCACAATCACCTTGCCTTCTTATCTTGTCTCCGTGTCATAATGGTTCGTTAAAGATCGTCTCACTATCAGACGCCGTTGATTTCATCCTATTTGTTCATCGTTTGTGGTTCGCAATGTCTTTCTATGACTGCTTCGAAGATCAATCAACAAGGGTGACTCCACATTGGGGGTACGTTTTTATTGCTTTCTGCAAATGTGTCCTGATCGCACGAGAGTATAATTTGAATGTTAATTTGTTTTGATTCGAATCGAACCGCCTGTCGGCAGGTGATGACCGAGTTCCACACCGCTTCATTATAGACACGCTGCAGGCACTTATGGGAACATCGACACCCTTGTATCAAAAAGGCCTGAGTCCTTCAGATCAGGGCAGTCGCAATTGTCGGGCATACACTTTGAGTTCCGTGATATTCTCTTTGAAAACTTCTTCTGGTCAGTTTCAAAAACGTTTTCAAATGCGTTAACTGAGTTTATCTCTCTCCCAAGATACGTCACTCTATCGACAGACTCAATCGTTTCAGTTGAGCATTTGTCCTTTCAATGAAGTCAATCCAAAGCTGAAAAGCCGAGGAGCATTTTAGAACCGCTTCAAATTCAGCAGTAGACAAAGTTTCGAACCTGGCTAGTGGTTTTAACACTTAATCGTTTGAATACGAGTGACTGATTCGCATTACGACCAGCTCGTATTCAAACGGAATAAGGCGCCACTGACTCTTCATTCACGAAATCCACCTTACGTGATCACCTGTTAACTGGCTCATCGAGTAACGACTGCTCAGGTTATTAGGAGATCCAGCTCCGAACGTAACGGGACTACGTAACTGCCAATGGAATAACCGTTTTTCGTTGAGACAGATTTCATTGGTTGTTCATCACTCGCCCTTGACAGATGAGTTGTAGTCTTAGTATCACTTTTTGACCCGCTGGTACGCGACAGTGATCAATAGAGCAGCTGACTCGAACGTTTGTTGACTTTTTCTAGTTTTGTCAAGCGCACCAGGTGATCAGACGGCTATCCAGACTGGGGTTCATGCTAATAAGAAGGCGTTGAGAGACTGTGGTCCACAACACAGGCGGAAGTTTCATTCCGGCTGTGGACTTATTCTTCCAACTCCCAAATTAATCTTTCAGCCTCAATTTTTGTAGGAACTGAAAATCTTTTAAGGGAAGCCGTGCAGTTCCGGTGCAAAAAGAAATTTATCGTCCCAGTATCACTTCAGATGTGCTAACTGGATTAACGGATTAACTGGACAACAAAATAATGAACATCAGTATCGTGGTATTTCAACTCCAAGTACCTCTTTGGGTGTCTAGAGAAGTGACTTACCATCCTCTATCAACTTCGTCTGAAAGTGTCCAAAAGGAAGGCTCATGTCAACGACCAGGGAATATTTCCTACCACTGGTCGACTCATGGACAGCTGAAGGCCAATCTGTTGAAAACTTCTTCGACACCAGCCGAAACGACACACATCTTTTGCGGAACACGAATGTTGTTGATGGTAGTTGCTGGTTCCTGAGTATGTTAGGTGCCACTCGACACAGTCGCTAAACTTGCATGTTAATTACGCTCAACATAAAGGGACAAAGTTGGGCTTTATTGCTGAAGACGCTTCACGAACCTATCGTGGATCTATATTCATTTATATTGGTTTGTTTCGAAAAATAGATGTTGAACGCTCCGACACCTTTCAGGTTGACAACCATTTAGGTTTCTTCGGCTTATACACGGTACACTACCATAGAAAGTTTTGTTTCGCAAGAAAACTGGTTTCCATTGGAGGGGTTTGGAGACTGACTTGGTGATGTCACTTTATTCATCCCAGTTTTAAGGCAGGTTCCTAATTAACAAATAACTGTAGAGGCTCATAGCTTGGCGAAATGCATTCAGTTGCATGATCGCCCTAAGAGCATCGTAAACGGGGGATTCAGCTGGGTTCCAGGTGAGTCTCCAGTCAAAATCAAACTGGTAGGCAAATGAGTGTCTTTCGCTACTTTCATGCAATTCTGATCCAAGTAGAACTCGCGGACTGCGTCTCTCTGATGAGCTCCAAGAGAGCGTGGGTTGTCGAAGAGTTTTAAAGCAACTTACCGCTAGTGTATTACGACTAAACAGCATGTTCCTAAAACGTCGATGATACCAATCCGTGTCCTGCATAGTTCAGTGAGTTTTCACTCTGTCTTGATAACCAATAAAGTCAGATGATGCCGAATAACTGGAACCCATTGGCTATGCCACAGACATCTTCCTGGTTTTCATGACAACTCATCAGCCTAAGGTTCCTCGTGCTCTTCCAGGCCATTTCATTCAATCGGTCCCATCCACTTGCCCCAAGCTTAATCCGTATAGCTATCTTGAACAGTAGAGTAGTTGGATATTTCCACCACACTCGAACAGATAGATTACTATACTGACTAGTGAGGTTGATGTCGTCTTCGTGAGTCGATTACGAATGGATCGTTTATGCTTGGTGGTCTAGACGCCTTGTTTTTGAGACGCGTGCACGTATGGTTCACAGTGGGATAGTCCCATGGAGTAAAATAAAGCCAAGAGTTTCTTAACCTCACTTGAAGTGTGCCGTAGTTTCGGTGCTCCTCAGCCCAACAAATGAAATTTCAACTGCACAACTGTTTTTGAATTCGATCCACGACTTAATGACATGTTTTCAATTCCACATAATTTCGGTTTCCTGAATTACCAGGGGAATCGCGGGACTGCGCCTAACTGATGAGCCCCAAGGAGGGAAAAATCGGTCGTGGGCTGTCGAACAATTTTCAGCAACCTAACGAGTAGTGTATTACTTCTATACATGTATGGTGGTATCGCGAATATCGTACCAACTGAAACATGAGGCATATTCAGTCGCTTGAAAACATCATAAACGAGGCATTCAGCTGGGTTTCAGGTGAGTCTCCAGCTAAACCAAATTTGTTTGCAAATGCTTGTATTTCACTAACATATGCACGATCTCCCACAATCAGTAAAGATGAATTCATTCACGATTGAAAAATAACGCTGTGTACTGTCTACTTTCGGTCACGTATGAGAGGGTTGGCAATACGACAGCACCTGGCGGCGGTTCTTGCGTTCATTTGCAGATAGCAAACGTTCCGGATGCGTTGCAGAAGTCTTCAGAAGATCGTCGTTATCCGCGATTTCATTAATCGCTCGCTCGGTTGTTTTGTCTCACTACCAATGAACTCTACAACCGGTATACTTCGGTGTCCGGAGAATAAAAGGTTGATCCCAGACAGATCGCTCCGTTTTGCCAGCACTTTGTTGCCAAATACTATCATTAACAATACATTAGCTATACACGAGTTTCAGACAACTCCATTCTGGAGATAATGGTTTACCCGACTGAGGTGGTGACTCAGCATGTGCCAACTTCGCCTGAATAATAATGAGAGATCCATGTCGAAAATCTACCGATTGTTACCAAACTTTTTTTCGAAAACGATGACTACTCAGTCGGTTCCAAGCGTTTTTCACCTGACTGACTGAGAGATCCGGTTTATGCATAACAGATCACGCACAGCTTGACAACGGAATTTAACCACATTTGTTCAGTGGAATTCGTAGTGCCCTAGTGGATGACTCAACAGCTTGGTGATGAAGCAGTTTCTAAAATTCCTAATTACGGAAGTTCAGTCTTGAATTATGTGAAGAGATAAAAAAAATCAGGCACTCCTCAAACCGATAGGTTGTAAAGACAGATAGACGTCCAGTTTTGTGTAGTTGCCGTTCATTTTCGCGTCAAGGTGGATGAGGGCTGATTCCTGGGTCAAGGGCCGCTTGCAGTCTTTCGATCAACAATTTTTGATGGTCAAAACACATTTTCAGAGGAGTTGAGTAAAAATCACAAGGTTGGAAAAAGGTGGTGAGAGGGAAGATAATAAAAGTTTGATGGGTGATTGTTAACTGTGGACAAGCGAACAGAGTTTAGGCGTGCTAGATCTATCGATTGTGGCACGCCGTTTTTCAGGCGTCCGATACTTCACTACACTCATCTATTGCAAGTCCTGGCTTATGACACAACCTGTAGATACAAAACTGTGAATGGTCAGACAACAGTCTTAACTGATAACAACTCGGGCTCACATCCTTGATTTTGAGTAAGCGGTGATTGTCCTGTCTTTTGCAGTCAGTTGGGTCTGTGTGAACAGACATCTACCAAGCCCAGTATTCCGGCTGACAGTTGTTCTATTCCTGTGCACCCGGTCCAATGTTTTGCCGGCTGTAGCTGTGTTGCACCTCGAAACTACCTACCCGAAATCGAATCTAGTTCGTTTGCAGAAATATTCGCTAATTAATGGTGTCCACGCGTATAACACAGAGTTTCCTATAGGGTCACGACAATACTCAACGCCAATGACTTTAACCAGACGACATCACTTAAATGCATATATATATATATATATATACTATTTACATATTTTAATCATTAGAGAAAGTCTTGCTAACGATGTGTCAAGCTCTACTGCGTGAAAATCACTTGCGATATGCATATCTCAGAAATAAGTGGCATGCCTCGGCTTACCGTGTCGTATTTGGCCCTTCCAAAGATTGATGAACTGTCGTTTTGATTGATGGTTCAACCAAGTTGCCCTCTTTTTCAAATACGGCCAATACTAATTACTCGTACTATGTGTTTCCTGGCCTACTGATCCCCCGATTTCCAAACGTACTCTATCTCAAGTTGTCTCCTCAGCTTTTCGGACTATCGATAGCTTTCACTTCACAAGTTGCTCATGTCATTTTGACAGAGATCCAAGCGAATCAGCGAAAACCTGATTTTCATGCCAAAATTTGAGCGCCTTTTATATTAGCGTCTTATTTTCTCCAAGTGTCCAATAAAGCAGATTTCAGTCACGTGATCTGCGTGTCTTACAAAAGTGTCGGGACTTTCTTAGAGAGGATGATACAAATGAAATCAGCACAGTCACCAGACCTATATCATTATTGTTGTGTACCACAGTCTCCTTAATACCTTCATATTACCGTGAACCCTGGACTGGATATCTGTCTGATCGCCTGGTTCGCTTGACCAAACCAGAAAAAATCAATGAACGCCCGAACCGGCTGATCTATCGATCACTGTCGCGTACAAGCGGGTCAAGAATACAACTGATCAAGGGCGAGTGAAGAACAACCAATGAAATCTATCTCAATGGAAACGGTTATTCTACTGGCTGTTATATGGCCCCGTTACGTTCGGAGTTGGTTCTCCTAATAATTATCACCTGTCTGTTAGTATCCTTTTTTTTGTACTGCAGCCCGAACTGATACAGCTCAGAGCAGGATTTCGACGGATGGTGATGTTGGCCTGAGCCTATGAACTTTACTGAAACGAGTCAGATAACGGAGGGGGTCACTTTGCTCACCTGGGAGCTTGTCAGGTACTTTAGAAGGAGATCTAAAGGCAATGCACCAATTAAAACAAGGGTTCCTGATCGGAACTTCTGTGTTTCGATTTAATTCCTGCGTTTTCAGGTGCTTTTGTTCAGGTTTAAGCTTGGGCTCGTTTTAGGTCTCACGACGCCCATGTCACGGTTGCATGGGCTACCGGTTGACCTCAAAATTGGGCACTATTCAGGTGCTCTCCAGAACCGCAAAGGATATGTAACCTGCCGTGCGCTACAGCTTTTGTAGTTCCCTACCCAGAGAAGTGTAAAGTCCTCTCAACTTGTTTTTCGAACTCAGTGATCTTCACTGAGCGAAGATAATTCCCCTCCAAAAGTTGCCTTGTAATACTCTGGTGACCCTTGAGGGGAGCGACTGCAGCCTTGTATGTCCTAGCGTAACGGCAGTACTGCTGATGCACAGTTCAAAAATCGATCTCCACAAATGGTTGGTGCTTGACCTTGAGGTTATTCAGCCAATCGAATACGTGTGATTATTGTTGTCAACGCCTAGAACGACGTCCAGAAAAACCCAGCTTCTTAACCCACTTACTTCTTCGATGACCCTAGCGTACGATTCCTGTTGGACTATTTAGGTATATGAATGATTCCAGTTCTCAAAGAACTTCAGTAGGTACTTCATTCTAACCGAGCCTAACGAGGTGCGTATGTGTTGGATGGGCTAGGCGATTCATTGGCTAACAGTCATCCCCGTCTACCTAGGAACAAGGCTCACCAATTATGCTTTTGCAATCAGATTGTATGGTTTGAAAGTACAGCTTCGTAGTCTAACAGTATTCGAGTCGGCTACCGGTGTAACGGCGATACTACTGATGGGAGGGCATGCGAGTTGTAGGTTCTCTTGTAAATCCACTTTGCGTCTCTCGAGAAGTGAGATATATTTCGAAATTTGTGCAGTCGCTTTGTAGCATTTGCTTGGATTTGAGCGACAGTCAGTGAACATCCAGGAAAGTTCAGGAAGACGCGTTCAAAGAGAGGATGGATATTCAGTTTTGTTTAAACAAGATGCATATGAGAGTTTTGCTTGTAACTGTTCACTCCCTGTAACTGTTCACTTGGCATTTTCTAACGGATAACTCCCCAGCAAAGGCCTTCTTCCTTTCACCGGTAGCAACTTTCACCCTAAATGGTCACTGTTCTTCACGGATTACGCGCGCTGTTCACCAAGACTGAAACGTCCAGTCGAATCGCGACCCGATGTCATGACAATTACGAGATTGTTCTTGAAGACCACTGCTCAGGTAGGATGGGAATTTGACTGACATGAATACTGGACTACATGTAGACAGTCAGGCCGTGCAAACTGGTAGATAAGTAATAAGGACGAAGCGCGTCCTTCAGCGTCTTGACTAGATGGTCTCTAGCAGTTCCTGATAACTCGATCAATTCTGTCAATTTTTGTAAGCCTTCGTACTTCCTACAGCTTGCACGACATGAAAACATGGTTAAATAAGCGAATATACGCTCATTTGCAAACTAATTTGGTTTTTCGAGGGACTCACCTGGAACCCAGCTGATTCTCTCGTTTGTGATGTCCTCAGGCAACTGAAGATCCAATCCTAAAGGTTGCCGAAAACTCTTCAACAGCCCACAACCAGTTTCGCCGCTCCTGGGGCTCATCAGGTGAACTCAGTCTCCGAGTTTCCTTATGTTCTACTTGAACCCTAATTGGACTGGTTCCGACAAATGCACTCATTTGTAAATGAATCCCATAAATATTATGCACTCAACCGGGTCATGTGAGCGCAGATAGATCGGACACGTGACAGTTTCAAACTGCTGCCCTCCAGACCATGCGAAGTCGAGAACCTCAAGAACCCCCCGACTTCTCCCAATATATCTCGATAAAACAGACCAGGAGAAAGAATCAGCGTGTATGAAGGCACCATGAATAGATGGGGGCGGGGCAAAACCCAGCAGGATGAACAAGATTGAAAGGAACAAATAACACTTGAGCAGTATAAAAAACAGCACCTACCTACATTGGGTAGCATATTGCAAAGTCATGTGACACAGCCGGAAGGTTGACTTCTCCGTAGCGAAGCTCCCTTAGATTCTTGGACAGATGCAGAGCAAGGTCGGCAAGGGGGAGCTCGATGACCATTTCGGTGGAAAGTCTGTCAACTAAAGAGAACGACATGTGGAGGGTGGGATTGGAATGTACAGAGATTAACCGCTAATTACACCGTATTCATTCGGCTAAATGGAGACGTTCCATGTAGGATGCTGGGGACTTCCTCCTGTTTTCTTTCAGCGGAGAATGTATGGACACAGCTGAGGGTGACTGCTGAGCTTTCGTTGTAGAACACGATGACCCACGGGATGTTGGAGTTTTCGGGTGGAAAGGCATCGAGTATAGTTGCGCATATCGACAGAGTACAGGACTGTTATCAAAGGACTCACGCACGCCATACATATCTGCAAGACTCTGATAATTAGAAACACCCTTTTGCTGGACACCGGCCTTGCGTGCAGATGAAGCATGACCGGTTGCTCCCAGATGATCTTTGACGCACATCGAAGTGGGAATTTGTGAGGTAGTCCTCATAGGAGGTCTGGGAGGAGGAGAACGGGGACCTTCGGAACGGATATCCTCAAACTGTTGACCCTTTGTACCACTTAGCACACCACTCACAGCTCGTTGTGAGTGGTCCTGAGGTGAAGATTGTGAATAGGTCCAAACATCGTTCGGTAAGGTTTCCGACTTTTTAAGTCTTTCGGATAAATTTGGAGGGACAGTGGATACACGATAGGGCAACAGCTGTGTCCAAACAGCCGGGGGTGAGAGACGCCCCACAGCAGAACGTCCATTCGGCTGGGAGCCATGGTGATCCGGTACGGGACATTTGGCAGCATTTACATAGACATCATGTCTTCGTTCGGAACGAACTTGTTGACTAATTCGTAACGTGGGTTTAGTCCCATCCATATCATGAATGACCCAACTGGGCTTCGTCCGTCGTGGAGTCGGAGGTATTTTCAGATCATATGATGTACTGATTGGCGGCAAAGGTGGAGGGACAATCTGTGATCTGCTGCGTAAGGTGCGAATGGTAGATGCGCTGCTGGGAGGTTCCATTTCGGTGGATCCAGGGTGAAGCTGGTCCATAGTTAGTGCCATTCCATTTCTTGTGTTTGGCTCGGCACTGTGGATAGAGGTACACACAAAGGACATTGTTAGATGAAGATAGTTTGTTTTATCGAAGTGTAAGTGATGAGGTCAAACAGCCAGTAGTACATCCTCAGAAGCAATCAAGTGGCTTCAGTAAACTAGTGAATTACCCTCGTATTTTGACCGCCTCATTCGGCGGTTGCAGCTCTGAACGAGTATCAGTGTGCTCGTTAACGAGACTCAGCCTGTGTTCCCTAAAGGGTAATCTACGATGTAGTCTGACGGGCGAGGAGTGGTCGCGGGCGTCAACATCTATGCTAAAGTGGTCGTGCGCACGTGGCTTCTTTCCGATTGGTCAAGCCAAGTGAGACAGACACGCGCATGGATGAATGTGCACCAACCTGGTTGGACAAAGAGCCTGGTGGCACCGTGACATTTATGCGTAGTCTATTTGACGGGGAGGGGGGTGGGGGTTGAACTACTGCCAGTCAACCTACTATCAGACAGCCGTTTTGGCTGTCGCGTACTTCAACAAAGACACCGCGGAATTAAGTGCTCATTCTCGCTTACTTGTATCAAGACTTCCTATAAAGAGCAATTTGGTTTCATCGTCCTTTGGACGAGAGTGGAATACACGTATGTGTGAAGTTGTTTTCCCTCAATCAAACCAAAACAAGGGGAGCTGGAAGCAGTTCTCACAGTCCATTTAACACGAGCGGCGGAACATGTTTTGTCTGAGCAGACAAACTCGACAAGCCAATGGTGGACCGTCCCCAAGGACACCTACTGACTGCCGTTTAGTTTCGGCATCTACCGAGCTAAATGAACAACAATCTCGGTGACAGAAATCTGAGTCCCTACCAGCATTACAAACCGGCATGAACATATATGCCAAAGTACAATACTTTCGAGACAAAGAAGTGTCTATAGAGATTGTTGTTTGGACAACTGTCGATCGATCCTTAGAAGGTAATTTAGAACGTTTGGCCGACAAAGCGACTGTGTATCGACGTCTCAGACTGCCACTCGTGAGGTTGGCATCGTCAGACTCACAAAACTACATGAGATGGAAATTTTATTGAAATGATTGGATTACTTTAGAGCTTTTGTCTTTTGAGGTTATCCAGCAAGGGCAGTGTGAGCTTATACTAAAGAGGGACATGCATCTCATCATCACTGTCAGCTACAAGAACAGCGGACTTATCGTACAGTGGTTGTAGCTACCACCGTTTCGTTCACCGATGATTTAAAGAGGTGGGGTAGATAGTTGAGCATTGGAGGCGCGAGCTGATTAATTGGTGCATAAATGCGGTACCGCCAGTGGACTTTTAAGTGGTGCGGGGTTCGGGAAGGAAGCTATGCAGTAAAGGCAATAGCTTGGATACATGAACGCCATTGAGGGCGCGACTGGGCCATGTCTGACAATGTCTCCAACCATGGATGTGGCCCGTCTCGGGGTCCCCATCCAAGAGGACGGCATTGACCAGCGCAGCTGAGTGTGCTAGTAATGGCTTTTATATTTCGTTCCCATCTCATCACCCACATCCCGATACCTTAAGATTTGTGAACCAGAGGAGATTTTGGTGCTCTTCAATTCATTTAACACATTCAGCTCACACCAACGTTTTGAAGGATACATTTCACTGTACACCGCGATGAATACCCTCATAAGGTAAGCAGAATTTAACGAACAACACTTATCGCCAAACTGACCTCAATCTATACATGAATCACTTGCCGAGAATCAGCTATATTAAAACCTACAGCACAGAACTTTGTCTCCATCAGAGAAGCCATTCGTCCCGATGTTTCTCATCAGGTCCTACTTGGAACAACTCTCCGATTATCCAGAGTCACTATTTTACGCATTCATTACATTTCTTGAAGATCTAGTTAAGGTCTTGTCGAAGGAAGAAAGCATGAATACAATCGTCCTGCTCCAAATAGACCACTCGCGAAGGTAAAGCAGTTCACTGTTTTCGTGAAGACCTTTCTAGGTTTAGTGATAATGAGGAGGGACGAAAATCAGCAGTGAGCAGTGTCAAAGAGTTTCTCATTCAAGATCTTTCGTGAAGGATAGTGAAAACTCCTCAGCTCCGTTTGTTTTAATTTTTCAGTCGGTGTTTACCAACCACTGCTCATACCGCGTACAAGGAAAGGTTCATTGGTATAGGCGACCAAATACTGCTGACGGAATTTTATCAGAAATTGTATAATGTTGTGAGATTCAAAGGGCACCTCGAAAGGGAAAATAAAATCTGCTGACATCTGATTGCAATTATGTCTGGAAAAGATTCTAGCTTGAACTCGGACCCAGTTGGGTTAGTATTTCATGAATTGCCTGAGTCCACTGTAAACCCAGCCAACCATAAAGTCAACAAACGCAGCACTTGCTGATATTGTTAACTGCAGGACATCCCCTGGAAATTCAAATCACATGCTGAATGATATTTGCCTGTGCGGTATCGATCAGTTTCAGGGCTGAATGTGATTGGTCTTCTCCTAGGCTTGCATCAGATTCAGACGAAACGGAGGCACAGTATGCGGATCGGTTCTGCCTAACCTAAGCACTTCCTAATAACGACTTAATAAGCCTCAGCGCTCAGCAGCCGAAAGCTCTCCAGAGCAATCAGATATATGTTGCACAGGAAGCGCGGAACCAGAAGCAGGTGGAAACGAACTTTTTCATGTGATGGAAATCAGCAGGGATCTCGGGACTTGTGGGTGACAGATACAAAAGTTGGTTCAAAACACAACACTTCTAGAGCATGGAACAACGGAAGGACGAGTCATGAATGCATCATCTGAAGCATAGGACGGAAGAATAAGTGATTTAAAAAATGTTTGGTTTGGAGGGCCGTAGTAAAATGACCTACTGCTGGTCTGGATTTCAGTCGTCTAGCCTGTGATTGATTTTGTTGTTACTATTCCCGATGGAAAATCAAGCCAGCGATTCTGAAAAGGCAGCATTCTGTTGCGTCATGCAGCAGGACATCATCATCACCGACAGCATGAAGTCAGTGTTCAACACCGATGCTTTACTGCCGTACAACCATGATTTATTTGAAAGCCTTATTGTAAAGAAAAGAGTAAAGGTGCACGGGGAATGGACTTAGTGCTAGCTTACCACAATCATTCCGAGGTGCCTACACCTCCAGGCATTCACTCAGGCAATCTGGATATAAACTGACAACAAGAATGCCACTGACATCGGTTGGCAGCCATATATTGCAGCGTTTCCAACCAGCTGCAGTGGGGATTACGTGGTTCCTAACCTGGAAGGCTAGTAGCACCGGCCAGGACCAACAGATTCGATGTGATGTGATTAAAAGACGGGTTTAAGTGAAGCATGCCTTACTTCACTGGACGAATGCATCTAGCTCTACAAGCTAAAGTGACCGGGCCATGTATTATGCATGCCAAGCCTACCGAGATGAGCACAGTTTTTCGTGCCTAATTCGGAGTGTTAGAAAGCTAGTTATTGACAGGATTTGACATGGCAGAAGGGAATGAGGGATGGTCCTCCTTCCAGGATTGGGTCCCTGTGCTTGGCTGGAGATTTTGGACAATATCATGGCTAACCGATGTCAGTGGCTTTCATGCTATCAGTTTCTATCCGGATTGTCTGATTGGGTGCTGCAGGTATAGGCACCTCAGATGTTTCTGGTAGACTTGCCCTAAGTCTCCTC
>NW_008751839.1:728902-739295 GCF_000715545.1 Opisthorchis viverrini
CGGAGCTTCCGGTGCTGGACACATAAATTTGACTGTGATCCGTGGTCTTTCAGTATGACATAGCAGTGGAGAAAACAGCCTGTTTAACCAAAATGTAACCGTTGGTGGGGTGGCTATCTCATAGTGCGGATTGAGATCTAACTGACGGTTTGCAGTGGCGAGATGAGCCTATGCAGGTCTTCAGATCTTTTCTGCACTGCAAAAATCGATGTCTGCTACCTTCAGGACTGGGAAGACGAGTTGAGGTTAGGATGACCAGAAAAGTGATAGACAACTGATTTTTGGTGTTTTAGATCATGTGCCGTCCAAAGAGTTTCTAATGGCATTCTACACCGCCTGAACATCACAGTTTCGACCAAGTGGCAAAGTGGGAACCAAAGTGAACTCAAATGTATGTTCCTCGTTTTAGTGAAGTCATACGCTAGCAAATCAACTTTCGTTGTCCTTCCAATAAGGTTGCTTTAGGAATTCAAGACTACCGTATAGCTGAGAGTATCCTGTGCACTTGTTTGTCAGTCAACTTGTCGAATGTGCACTCCAGTGTCCAGCATTCGGATCAGGCGTCACCGAGCTAAGACACTGGCTGCACCGAATATCCGGGGTCATCGTCCTGTCTCGCGGAACTTCGGTGGATGTCTTTTTACTCGTGACACTGATCGGACTAGATGTTGTCCACAAGTCTAAACACATGTGACTGTCTCGAATTATTAAATATTCGGTTAGAAGGGGGGGGGGTTCCAAAGTGAACTTGTGGTGAACAACGAATGATGCCGCGAAAGTTGCTTAATCCTACGGAACATCTGCCGTACATTATTTCATAAAACAAAACGGCTAGTGGGAGACCTTTGAAGATCCCTTAGAACCAGTAACTGAAGAATCAAAATTCGTGTGCTATTACCAACAGAGTTTAGAAAATTCGAGGCATGTACTTGTTAGAATCAATACAGAAGAATTACCGAAGTACGCTCATTTGCAAACAAATCTGGTTTTGCGGGAGACCCACCTGGAGCCTAGCTGAATCTCTCGTTTGTGATGTTTCTAGGCAACCGAGTGTGCTGCACCAGGCCACCTCATATTTCAGTTGGTACAAGATTCAAGCTATCGCGATGAATGCATATTTTTAATGCTGTGCCCATCAGTTTGCTGGAAATTCTTTGAATATCGGAGCAACTGAAACATGAGACGGCCTGGTGCAGCACATTCAGTTGCCTAGAAACATCACAAACGAGAGATTCATCTGGGTTCCTGGTGAGTCCATTACAAAACCAAATTCGCTCGCAAATGAGCGTGTTTCGCTAATTTCGTGCAATTTGGGTTCAAGTAGAACATAAGGTTGACAGAAACACGGAGACCACGCCTACATGATGAGCCCCAAGAAGAGCGAAAGCGGTCGTGGGTTGTCGTAGAGTTTTCAGCAACCTTATGAGTAGTCCAGTATAGAACTTACAAAACGAGTCAAACAGAATGGTTTCAACGACCACTAGTGGTGTATTCATATAAATAAGAGTGTCACAAGCAAAACCAACACAGTTACGAGCAGCGAACGATGGAAGCGCAGAGAGTTTCACAGCTTCTATTACACAGATGACTTTGATGACGTAGAAATCATCAAAATGGAAGGAATCGGGTGCGAGGCAGTGTTTTGAACCATAGATCGGTGAACATCATAAGACATTCTGTACGACTGATACACTACCGGGAGTGACAATAATTCTTCTGCCATTGCTATTTCATCCGCCTTCAGGAGAACCCAATTTTATGAGGTGATCATCCTTCATCAGTCTCTTCGGGAAGTCATTCCAAAGGAGAAGAAATCGATCTTGATGGCAGAAGATATGGGCGTGAGATGGCAGGGTTCCCAAAACACCAGTCTGTGCTGATCCCATAAATGTTCCAGCAAAGACTACAGTCGTCGGGCTCTTCAACTTAAATATCCGGAAGACGGTGTGCGTCTTTGAACAACCTCGCCTTGAAAACATTCGAACGAAAGCCGAGCACACAAACAAAGTATGCTTGCGTATCACCAACCACACAGACTAAACATGTTAGACATAAACGATATCCTGTTAACTTTCGTCCACAACGTTCTTTCTGCGTCAAACTTCCGAATATTTATTAAATTCTCTTGTTCTGTGGGGGATGTTTGCAGCCCCCACACAAAACTAGACAGATCAATGGATATTTTTAGATGCTGCTTTGTCAATGAAAACGGTTCTTTTTTCATCGTAGCTTGACATTAATGTGGAACTTGTGTTGTTAAAAAAATAGACACTCTGTATGTAAACACGGCAGGGATATAAAATCGCGGGGTTGGTGGGCTCAGCTCGTCAATCAGTTGGATGATCTTGGATAAAACAATTGGCTCTCTCCGGTAGGGGAACACGAACCTGTGCAATTAATGCTACGCATCGCTGTGATCAGTCGTGATTATTTTGTTGTCTGACTAGACCACAGAACCCTCAGTGTTAATGCAAACAGAGATAGCTCAGTGGTCACTGGCCGGAGGGTGTGTGGTTCGAACCCAACCCGAGCATCTCGACTGCCTCTAACCTGGCTTGGCCAACCTGGTAGTATCTCAACCCTCTGGGTAGCACGGCAAATAAGCGCAGAAAAGGTGTTACAAGCAATTAGTTACTGCAGCCTCTATGGCTTGCAATCGATGTCACCCAGGAAAGTTGATAAAAGTGGAAATCTGTCTTTGATCATTGCCCAGTGCCGATTATCGAATTTGGTTTTGTGGGAGACTCACCTGGAACCCAGATGAATCTCTCGTTTATTCGCGCAATTTGGGTTCAAGTAGAACACGAGGTTAACGGAAACTCGCGGACTGCGCCTACCTGATGAGCCCCAAGAAGGGCGAAACCGGTCGTGGGCTGTCGAAGAATTTTCAACGACATTATGAGCAGTGTGTTACGTCCAATCAAGGTTTTACATTTTTTATTGTTAGCTCTTGGCCGGGTTATCCGATCAGCTGATATCTGCAGTAACTACAAAAGACGAATTAACGATTAGCAGAGTTTTCACTCTCGCCTACAATGGTCTTCCTCTGCCTGATGAGCCCAAAGTATTGTGAACCCGGACTGCCGAAGATTTTGCAGCAACCTTATGAGTAGTGTGTCAAGCCCAGGCGATGAATGAACTTCTTTTTGTAGCAAGTGCCTTATATGAGGGAACCAGCAGTAGAGATAATATTTGGATCTTAGACTCATGTTAATTCACCGGTCTCGGTTGCAATCGGACAGGTGTGAATCTAAAAGCTAACAATTAAAGAGAAAATGGAAGTTCACCACACCAAAAGACGCTGTTGTTCCCCACATGAGTTTAGAAAAGTTTTAAAAGCCTGGTATAACCAGAATAAACGACACCTCGAAATGAAGCACTTTTTACTGAGTCCTGGAAATTTTCAGCAAACTTAAAACACTTGGAGAGACCGGCTTTAAGCAGTTTTAGAGGCAAAATTTGCTTGTAAGAGTGTTAAATCCATTAGTGATGCCATTTCCACTTACACCCGAGTGTTTCGTTGGTCCTGAATGGTTCACGTCGGAAGTTCTCAATGTGCACGAATGGAAACAATCGAATGACTTTTTGTGTAGTCTCGCTGTCTGGCTTGTCTGATAGAAACAGCGCGCTTGTGGTGCGACGATGTGTTACATTATTCCTTCTGATCTCATCTAGAATTACCGAGTGTGTGTTGCAAATGACATTGACGGTGTGGTGTGCATGGTACGCGTCCGACAACGTCCGGCTCAACTTGGCTGCGAGCGCTAAAATACGATTCGCCACACCAGAATGATATGCACACTGCGGAACAACCGTCCTTCCACTACCATCGAACTGTATTTCACTGCTACAGTCAACTGGTGACGATTCCAGGCAACCGGTTCTCTCTATGAATTCCACGGAATCACATCAAGATAGATTGAAATCAATTAATTTGCGTGCCTCTTCAGTTGTTTACAAGCACACAGAATCACGTTTAGGGCGCGACAGCGGACAAATAGTGTGTCGAACAATGCAGTACAGCAAACAAACGTTATCAGATCCTGGAATAGGCTTGATAAAAGTACTGGGAGTGTAGGCGGGATTCAATATCGGCCTTACCTTGGCGAGGCGAGGCTAGCCACAACTTCCAGCTGCCCACACGAATTGGGCCTTTAGCCTCAAATCGTTGACACTCTACCAAAGCGTAATAGGTGACTTTGAATAAAGTTATCGAGTCTTCGCACTCGTTGCAGTCAAGCAAGTGCCGGACACGTGCCCTGAACAGGGCGTTCAAGCTGCCAAGCCCTAAATCCTTTTATGATGATTCGTCGGGCTGTGCTGCTACCTACTGAAAACACATCAAGTTAGTCCGTTTTTAGACCGCAAAACCTTTTATGATATTCGTCGGGCTGTGCTGTTACCTACTGAAAACAAATCACACATCAAGTTGGTCCGTTTTTAGACCACAAAACTACTTGTTACGACAATAAGCAGTGTGCTCGATGTATGTAGCTGGTTCACCCTGCCAGCCATCAAGTTAGTCCGTTTTTAGACCGCAAAACTACTTATTACGACAATAAGCAGTGTGTCCGATGTATGTAGCTGGTTCACCCTGCCAGCATACATAAGTGAAGATTTCAAACGTACCAGGCAATGTGGCATTCATGTGGTTCCCATTGTTTTAAAACCTACCCCAGGAGGGAACTCCAACACACTCCGACCCAGGAGCGACGAGGAGAATTCGTTCGGCTCTTAGAGAGTATCACCTGCTCTGTTCTTACCACCAGTCAGACTACTGGTGAGTAGTCCGTTTGTCATTCTCATCAAATTTCACGCAAATTTTGCTGATCTCCAATCGGTGGATATGGCCGTTGCAGAGGGTAACATAAACAACACTGGACAGAGTGACATGTGGTACGGAACCCAGCTTCATTAAGATCAAATCACTTTTGGAGATAATAAAGCATGGTAGACAGAGGTTTTTGTCGATCTGCTGCCTGCTGTGGGAAGAGGCTACCGAACACGTGATCCTAGATCGAAATTCACTGCAGCCTGCTAGGTGGCATGATGAGAACTACCTAATGAAAAAATACTACATACAGCTCGGTAAAAACTGCAGCCTGCTGGGTGTCATGATGAGAACTACCTAATGATAAAATACAAATTTCGACAAATACTCTCATTTGCACATGAATTCGACTTTTCTTGAGTCAACTTAATCTCCGGTTTTTTTATTGTCCCCTTCAACTGGAACAACATAAATGACAAATGCAGCTGCATTCAGTTGAGCTTATTGCCAAACCAAAATCGAGGGCGATTGTGAGTACTGTTCAGTTTGGGTTCAATTAGATTAAAAGATTAACAAAATCTCGGGAACTCCACCTATCTGATGAATCCCAAGAAGGGTGACACCGGTCGTAGGCTGTCGGAGCGTCATCAGCAACCTTATGAGTAGTGTGTTATGCCCAGACAACAAGTAGAAATTTGGTTCATTTTGCTGACAGGAATGAAGCTGCTCCGCTATAACAAAGTGTGAAATGCGGCTGTTGATTAGTGTTAAATCGAAATGTGAAAAAGGACACCAGGCAAGTGTGCCCAAAAATCAGCCAAAAACAATATAGAAAAGCAGATCCTGACAAGAGGAATGAAAAGTGAACGGTATCAGAAGGGACGAAACTGCAGGAACCTGACCATTTGAGTCTGATGAATATCGTGTTCAGCTAGTAACTGATTACATGTTCCATGATCCCGCTAAATGAGAGAAAATCTTCAAGGTCACCGTAGTACTGGAACTGTCTGGATATCCAAAAAATGTGGATGTTTCTGGAGTAGTTCAAAAGATTATTCATTGATGGGATTAAAGTCTCTCAACAAGAAAACATGTTAAAAGGCCGTGTTTGTTTCGTTTATGAAATCCGTTTGAACAGTTTCCCGCCTGCGCCGACATGATTATCCTGGTGAGTCTACACCAGAAGAGGATATTCTTAGAATCTGATTTCATGTTCACTAAATGCTATCAACAGTACGCACCCTTGGCAGTTCTTCGTTTTGACCTCTTATTTTCCAACTTGCCGTCAACAGTTGTACGGCGGCGCATCTGAACTATCACACTTGAACAGGCAAACATGGTTGTGCTTCATTGACTTGTGTGGTTTTGCGGATAACGCGAATGAAGTTATCTGTCTGGCTTTGAAACTTGTTTCATTTGATAGTAACAAGTTGGTAGAGTAAAAGTTTAGCCTCAAGCATGCTTCAAATCGTTTATGCCGCGACGAGTAGATTTCGATTTTTCAAAGGTTACAAAATGAAGATTAGTAGGCATTTGAAAATGACTGCCTAGGTCAACAAGGGATCCTGATCAGACCAATACGTCTTGGAAAAAAGCCTTTACTTCACTCATCGTGACCACCACCAATAGGTGACAAATAGCTCGCCTAGACCATTTTCAATGCTCAACTATTCTGGACAGTTTTTGGCACTTTGGAGACCATCATCTAGACTCGGCTAGTCAACTAACAAAAGGATTTTTCTGAGTGACAATCTGAGTATTGTTCACACAAGCAGATAGGAAATGACTCATCATCAGGTTGTCGATATCACTGGAAAAAACCCATTCGTGAGAGGCCTAGTAGGACCAGAGAGGGTCTGGCCTGAGTGTAGTTGATGGACGACAAAGATGTCTGTTGTGAGTGGTCATTGGGTGTTTTCGGTTGAAGTGTTGGAGTTGTGCTGACTATGGGAACCAGACAGATGGGTACGAATGGTTCTGTGTGTGAGTAAACAGGTTCACCCAGTCTTTTAACTGCAGGAAATGAAGCAGGGAGTATTTGAGCGATAAGGCGATAACAATGTCTATGGATGTTTATGGACTTTAGCTTGTGGAACAAATGTTACCAGAATCATTTATGACCTTTGTTGGATAAAGACTGCTGGCGTTTAGCCCGACAGAATCACGTGGACTGATTATTCATAGCTTATTCATTTGGACTGGTCAATTGTGACTGCTCTGCTGGTTAGCTAAGTGGCTTAAGTGTTTAGAGGGTGAATTTACTGGCCGTCAGGTTCGTGGTTCGAACCCGACCTCTGTCCTGTTTAGGCTTGGACAACCTGGCAGTATCTCAGCCCTCGTGCTTCCTTCGGGTTGCATGGCAGCTAGGCACTGGAAGGGTGTTACAGGTGAACGGAAAAGGCTACTTTGTACAGTTTGTCTCGTCCTACATTTTGAAAATGGCCGAGACATGTCTAGTCACGAACCACTGAAAACGTTAGAGCAGCTCCAAGTTGGGGCTTGGACGCAAATAATTTATTCCAAAACATTTGAATTCAAGAGCAATTACACGAAGATATACCGACGATTCTAATAAAAGCTACGGTATTTTCTTTCTAGAATAGATCACGTGAACTTGGAGTACTGGATAAAGGCTTCCTTCCTGGTTACGTGGCCGTCAATCAAACTCCTAAAAAAGTAGCTGATGGTACAAATGCTCGGGCCAAAATGGACCAGTAATACACACCACTAGAACTCAGATTACGATAATCGAACCAGTCATACTTAAAAGTCCTTCGCGCACGTCGATACTAGCTTGACAGGCGTCTGGGTAGTATGTTGATTCCAGGCCTTGGGACCAACTAACTGCTAACCTCCTTAACAACTGAAATTAATCATTTTGACAACAACTGTTCCGAATCCACATTCTGAGTGCTGTTGTCCGAGAGGAATGGGGGTCAGAGAACGATGAATACTTAGTCTCCACAATCCCAAGCGAATCACCAGCGTTGCTCAGTCGACCCAGCAGACAAAGGTCCCAGTGGGGCAATGGGACAGGCCGACACTGCCGTTGAAAACCTGTCAACCATGTCGGTTCCGGTTTCGACAGACGACTCTATGAGTCATGACTTTCTGGAACTGTCCACCTAAGTCTGCATCATGCTAAATCCAGATGATCGAGTGTGACTCTACAGACGTCCCAATTTCGGCTGCTTCTAGTTGAAAACACGAGCTGACTAAGAGTTCTCGGTGGATTTATGAAACAAGTGCCCAAAATGCGACACGATGAACAAGTGAGATGAACCACGTTTATGCTGAAAATTTTCACGTACTTGTATTATCCTAAACTTGGAGGAGAACTCAGTCGAATAAGTCAGCCTCAGAAATAATCCTTGTTTATGGCCACCACAAGTAAACTTTCTGACTAACATGCCCAGTCAAGTGAATACTGTAGGAAGAGCACACAGTCTTAATCAGTTCCCATGGGATCTGATCGGAAAACGGACGTCGCTGGCCAGAGACTTGGATCCTGGAAAATGTTGGTGCATGTATTAGGCACCTTCAGCTTGTTTTACACTTTAGGTAGAATTTCGTTTACGGCACAAAATCACGGTCAAGGGAAAGGCATCATTCATAAACTCAGCTTGACAATTTTGGGTAGACTCGGGAATCAGTCAGCAATCCAAAATTAGGGAAATATAAACCTTCTCCCACTGCGAATGAGAAGCTGGGATGGATTGCAAGCGTCACAGTTCTTGCTGTTTCGCATAGCACGCTCACCTCGAATTCGTGGAGGGGATGTCTCTTCTCATTTCACAGTAACTCTTGACTACTGACAAATCTTCCCAGTAGTTACGGTTGCTATCGCCAAAAGACCAGAAGGCAATATCTCCGACTCAGGAAGACTTAGTTGGGTCAGGAATGGCTGATCAGTTGATCAATGGGCTCGAATAACCCTCCAAGTTAGTAAAGTGCTCAAAATACTGACTACTAGTAACAACAAATTGTATGGCGTTTTTGCGCCCCCCAGCATGGATAACTTCTAGTTGGAAGCTAATAATGTCGGGTAAATGCTTATCCAAATTGCAAGCTAAAGGAACTCAGGTACAAATTGCAACTGATCCCAGTAATTTAAACCAGCTTTAGTTGTGGTCAAGGAGACTTTTGCCTCAACCCAAAATTCAGAAGTACTGAGAACAGTGAGGTGTCAAGCACACTCCAGTATCACCCCAGGAGCAGCCTCACACTGTACAGTACTTCAAGATTACGCTAGGCTTACCTCCATAGGAAAGATGCCATTACAGTTATAAGAATTATATTCATCTACGGAATTTAACCCTCATCATCATAAATTTATCTTACCGAAAATATGTACAGAGAGTCTCCAGTGGACTCGTTAACGACACGCGTATGTCCCTAAACTAGGCAGCAGAACAACGGAATGGCGAGTGCTGGCTCTTAAAAACTTAAGAATTACGAAAATGCCATTGTTATTCAGAATTTTGGTGATGGGAACTACGCTTTTGTCTAATGTTGGACAAGAATATTGAGCGCAAAGCTGAGAACGTACACTGTAATCCATTGGTCTTCCTATCATGAACGTTTCGAGTGCCGTCAAGGTCAACACACTGAACGATAACCTTATGGAAAGAAACACTTTCTAGTCTGTCTAATAAGACCACCGAAAACACATATCTGATCATAATAAAAAATGGCTTTTGCAATGAGATCCAGAACGTTCATACCCTATCCACTACAGTTGGTAACACATATCGCCCGTGAAAGCGCATTATAAAACACATGTAAGGCGAATTTTAGAGTTGGTTTTCACGGGGGACTCACCTGGAACCCAGGTGAATCGCTGTTTTACGATGTTGCGCTTCAGTTGAATGCGCTGCATCAGGTCGTTTCATGTTTCAGTCGGTACGACATGCCAGTATCACCATACATTTTACAGACACAATACACTACTTTCAAGTTTTCTGAAAACTTTTTGACAGCCCACAACCGGTTTCGGCCTTCTTGAGGCTCATCAGGTAGGCGCAGTCCCCGAGTTTCCGTCAGCCTAATGTTCTACTTGAACCCAAATTGGACTGTTTTCGGCAATCAATATCGTGAAAACGCCCCAGGAAGGGCCGAACCGGTGGTTGGCTGTCAAAGAGTTCTCAGCCACCTTGTGAGTAGTTTTTTAATGAAAATATACTGCGATATCTTGAATATCATCCCAACTAAATCATGCGGCGGCCTGTGTGCAGCACATTTAGTTGTAGAATATCATACACGAGAGATTCAGTTGAGTTTCTCGTGAAAACCAAATTGATTTGCAAAGGAGCGTATTTTTCGAAAAGGAAATTACATGTCTATTAAAGTGGCCTTGTCAACATCTGTAAAGTAGGCAGTCTCTGTGTAGTCTCCGGTTTTTTTTGCATGCCATTCAACCTATGAAAACAAACGATGACACAAAATCCAGTCCAGGAGTTTTATACCCAGAGTCATCCTATCCCAAGAGAAATCGATTCACAAGTTACAGTAACCAGCATAATTCACCCGCGGACATTTTAGTTACCGACCAATGTCATCCTTTCGAAGATCTCCCATCCCCAAACATATGCCGAGCGACGCTTGGGACTTGAGTTTGCTTCT
>NW_008751839.1:740641-745530 GCF_000715545.1 Opisthorchis viverrini
TACGAAAATGCCATTATTATTCAGAATTTCGGTGGTGAGAACTACGCTTTTATCTAATGTTGGACAGGAATATTGAGCGCAAATCTGAGAATGTCCACTGTAATCCATTGGTCTTCTTATTCATGACCGTCTCGAGTGCCGTCAAGGTCAACACACTGAACGATAACCTTATGGAAAGAAACGCGGTCTAGTCTGTGTATAATAAGACCACCGAAAACACATATCTGATCATAATAAAAAATGGCTTTTGCAATGAGATCCAGAACGTTCATACCCTATCCACTACAGTTGGTAACACATATCGCCCGTGAAAGCGCATTATAAAACACATGTAAGGCGAATTTTAGAGTTGGTTTTCACGGGGGACTCACCTGGAACCCAGGTGAATCGCTGTTTTACGATGTTGCGCTTCAGTTGAATGCGCTGCATCAGGTCGTTTCATGTTTCAGTCGGTACGATATGCCAGTATCACCATACATTTTACAGACACAATACACTACTTTCAAGTTTTCTGAAAACTTTTTGATTGACTTTTGACAGCCCACAACCGGTTTCGGCCTTCTTGAGGCTCATCAGGTAGACTCAGCCGCCAAGCTTGTGTCAACCTTATGTTCTACTTGAACCAACATTGTCCCAGCTTAGCGAACTACACTCATCTGCATACCGACAAGGATAATACGTTCGAATCACAACAGCCAACCACCCAAACACCTTAACTGTGTCACATTTTCTTTTGATTTTCAAAAGATTTGTTTCTATCAGTCCCCTTCATTCTATTCCAAGCGCAACTCCTATACTTATGCACAGTTGTGCTAGAATGAGTAAATTCCGGTCATTTTATGGCTTGTCACCGTATTTTGCAATGAATAACCACATGCTGATGAACTGCAACACGGTTTACATCTAATTGTTCAGGGGAAAAGACCGAGGTGAAAAATTCGGTTGGAAGGATGTGATGTTGGCAAAATGAGTGGACACAAGTTGGGAAGTGAAAAACTTGGTTTTATCGAATCGGGATCGTAAACCGCGGGTCACTAGGTGATGAATGGGTAGTCGCTGAGATCCTGTACTGAACCACCAGTTTTTTCTTTTCCACACTTGTACACTAGAACTCACGAATCAAATAGGTGCTCATCCGTTTTACCGTTGCACTTTCCTTACCATCGGATTGACAGTAAGTAGTTTGGTGAGCGAATGAAATGATCATCGTTAATTGGTAACTTTCCGCATTCAACCTTCAAAAATAGGTAGATCCCCGGAAAATGTGAAATCATATGCAAACTAGTCACAAAGGTGAAGTTGTCGGTTTAATAAAAAATGCTTTTCTTTGTCAGGAAACTACCGAATTTCTCCCACATTTTAATATGCTACAAGGATTTTTTGTGTCAACTTTCGTAATGGAGACCAAGGACAATATTAGATTGGTTCGCGATTTCCAGTTGATATGGGATATCACATGATGACTCGCCCTGTTACGCCAAATTCTTTAATGGCTTGAACTTTGCAACTCATGTTAGCCTGTCAAAAATAATTTAGTTGTCAAATGTCCTCCAGACTTTCGCCAGATATGGTACATCTAACCCGATGAAAATCTAAATGATGCTTTTATACATCTCTTACAACAGATTTCAAGAGAGTAGGTTCAGTTTCTGCTCTGGTCCGAAGATCAGCAGCTCGGCGGTGTGTTGACTGTACGGCAAAAGGTTTCGAGGCAGAGAAACCCTCACCCTGACTGGTCAGAATATTGGCCAACCACAAGCGAGTTTTATCAGTTTGCCCCATCACGAGGCCTTTAGCGTTACCCTGAGGCGGTTGTTCTATCCAGACAGCTGCATTGCTGTTGCTTTTTCCCGATCAAAGGCTGCCTCAAGCTTTCGTCATAGTATTGCAAAAGGAATAGTAGACCACTTATTGGCATACGAGATACGGTCGTGAACGATTTATAGCAGATTGGGTGGCCCGTGGGAGCGCGGTGCTCCTACTACAGACACCGTATCCTCGAAGAAATGAATCCTCCCTATATAAAGAGATCACTTCAATAAAGGTCACAAACCAGGACTGGAAAGGACAAAGGTCAATGTAGCATCGACCAGATTACGACGACAGGGGATGCCAAACTCAAAGGTCACGTGGGCATCAGCGAATGGGGATACAGGACAACGGAGCGACCAGTGGAATCACCCGACCGAACAACTAATCGCGACCAAAGGTCACCCCCTGCTAGCAGCACGTATATTAACACACGCACAACACTACCCAACGCACAACCACCAACCCACCGCTACGCACTACTACGCTCCACGATAATGCACTGATGATGTCACCTCGATTGGTGATGAAACGTTTGCAATCAAATTGCCCAGCTCAGCGAACAAAAAAGAGATCACTTCAGTCTATCCACACAAAATACGGATCTACGCCATTGCTCCGAACGGGGTTTGCCTCGACTCAGTTTGAATGCCCGGATGTGGTGATCTCATCGATTTCTGATAATGTCCGTTCGAAGTGCTTCGGACTATTTGTTTCAGTTATGCGATAAGATAGTTTGAACCGTTTTTCCATGTCGCCTACTGGATAGACCAGCGGACCTTGATCAGCTTAACGAAAATAGGCTGAGTTTCACTCTGCTGGTTTAAATTCTTCATAGCTAACTTGGACTGCCTCTGCCCTCGTGTGATTCCAAAACTGGACTGCGTTGTGTGGAACACTGAATTTAACTGGACCTCATGATAAGCCCCCTATTCTTTTGCTCATGTGCTTTTGATCCCCACTTGTTTTGCTCTGTACCCACGCCATTCAGCATGCCGCGAAAGTTGTCTCGACAGAAAAGGGTATACCAGCAGGTGTGTAGTCGTCTCGACAGAAAAGGGTATACCAGCATGTGTGTAGGGGTGTGAATGTACGCAACTGACCTACTTACCGATGCGTGTAAGTGTCGTGTTTTCTGAGGCTGCCCTGGTTTATCCTGTCCTGATTTCCGTGCAATCGTACCGCCAATCAGAATCACGAGACTGGCCTCGGAATTGTCGGCCGCAACCCACACTACCGGGTCAACACTCCGCTCGCCGTTGTTTGATGTGTGGACCTTGACACTGATTTGTGACTGTAAGTGACACACTTGGGTACTTGTAGACGCCAACAATGTGAACAATTATGGTTTTTTGTTCACTTTTGTTCACTTTGTTCATTTTTGTGTAAATAGTACCGTAGACTTGCGAACTCAAGACTTTATTTTGGTAGTCGGTATTGTCAAACCTACACGTTGCTCAACCTTTCGTATCGAGAACCTTACCACGATGAATGTTGGGCCTTTATCATCATGAAAGTGCTACGTCCCTAGTGACATAGGTCATGAAACCAGGACGGATACGCGTGACATGTGGACTGTTTGTGGCAAAAAACGTTCTTGCTCATTCACTCTGCTCCTCAGTCAATGCTTCCCAAAAGACAAGCGAAACCTCTTAACCAATTGGTGCACAGAAACGTCACCCATTGGTAATCCACTGGGTGGGTATAATCAATATATCTTGAACATTGGTCCAGACATCGCAAAAAGCTCTTAAGAATTCGGAAAGTGGCCTTGACCCTTGCGTGAATAAGCTGCTTACTTGGTAACAACACTTTCTGATCGAAGTTTTCAATTTCGATAGCATGCAAGAGCCGTTCAAAGTGAGCACAGAGCCTCAGTCTGTTCCGTTTAAAAGGCGCTTTATCAAGCACCTTCAAGGAGGGATAAAAAATAGCGAGTGTGTTGCATATCATGCTAAAGGATATAAAAACGTTGCCTAATACGACAGACCACATTGGTTCGAGCACATGTGAAGATCGTCAGACCTCTGAGGTATTTCACATTCATGTTTCGCTACTTAAACACAACTCAGTACCCAAAAATGCGGTGAAATGTTTGCTGTCAAGACAAGATGTTCAGACCCGTTACGGGAGGTTTTTGCGAAATCGAAAGAACGAAATTAAAAATCAGAATAACCTGTGTTATCCTGAAAGATGTCTAAACTTTCCTAAAAGTGCGCTCCAAAATTTGGACACAAAAAGTGTGAGAAACCAATTTAGATATGTCACAGGTATGACAGATCGAAAAATTTAACAGGGTACGTAAACTAAGTGATTGTCTGGAATTTGTTTCAGTATGTGAGTCGAGGCAAACTTGGGAAGAAGCAGGCTGAGTTTAAACATCACGGGCAGAGAAAGAGCTTCCAAAGCGTACAACGCAAAGTGTTTTTGGCTGAGTGAATTTGACATGACACTGACGTCCCCAGGAGCTGAGATGAAAAATAATTCAAAATTTCCTGGCTGCTCAGTTTCTCCCAAGAAAACCGTGGACTGATATGTTGTCCAGTGACTCGAACTTTCTGTTGCACCTGCCATCTCCGATGGCAAAAAAACACCGGATATGGGTAGTCAAGGCTACTCGTTATCAGCTAAGAAATCGAACGATTCAAAATCTCGACATAACCCATACTGGCTAACTCTTGACAGCAGTGGTGTTGTGGCTAACCCAACAAAGAACACACTTGCCATAAATGGAGACTGAGATCTTACTCAGAGGCCGTGAACGTTTATTGGAGGAGCATTTTCTGGCGCCCAAACTTGACAGTGAGGAAAATGTAGTTGACTCCAATGTTTGGTTCCACGCTGACTCGATGAGTTTGTTAGCAAACCCCGTGCAAGTCCTTTGCCATGTTTTGTCCGTTTCCATTCGGCTTGCTTTGTGTTACATGGGCTTGGTCATTCAACTTTGTTTGGAATATTAATCTGAAAAACCGCATGGTCCTCGGTGTTCCTTAATGGATGTGATGTATTAAAAAAACTTTTCGGTGTCACAAAATATGTTGGGAGAGAACAACCTCCCAAGGGTTTTGGGAGGGATCATA